>NW_028191070.1:0-35640 GCF_048542155.1 Nylanderia fulva | reverse complement strand
AATAAAAAATGTCAAAATGAGGCGGTGTTTTTTTATTACCAATTTTTTTCAAATTAGATTCGCAAATTTTTTAAGTATGTCAAAATAACTACTGTCTAACAATTCGGTGTTTTTATTTAAATTAATTCCATTTTTCTGTTCTTTAATGTGGATCATTTCAGATATTAGTCTTTTATGGTAATTCTTTTCATGATCCATAATTTTAATATTGTCCCAGTCAAATGTATGTTGTTCGTTTAGAATGTGTTCCGTGACAACCGAATGTCTAGCAGAGTCTAATTTAATATTATTTTTATGTTCTTTAAGTCTCGTTCCTAACTGTCTTTTTGTCTGTCCGACATATGTGGCGTCACAATCGTTGCAATTCAATTTATAAATAACGTTAGAATTCGTGGGGCAATTATTTCTGTCCTTTTGAACTTTTATGAAGTCATTCAATTTTTTAATGCAACGATATCCTACCACTACGTCAGGTCTTCTTATTGCTGAAGCAACTTTCTCAGATATTGATTCTATATATGGTATGACAAAATATTTAATGTTAGTATTAGTATTATTAGTATCTGTTATATTGTTATTATTAGGCTTGTTAAATTTCTTAGTTGAGAGATTTTTTAATCTGCGTTTTATTTCTGTGAAAATTAGATCAAGAGGATAACCGTTGGATCAGAGTGCCAAGTGGGCCATTTTTGGTAAGCAGAATTGGCGCTGTGGGATGAACCAAACGCAGAGTTAAGGCGCCCAACTCGACGCTCATGGGACACCATAAAAGGCGTTGGTTGCTTAAGACAGCAGGACGGTGGCCATGGAAGTCGGAATCCGCTAAGGAGTGTGTAACAACTCACCTGCCGAAGCAACTAGCCCTGAAAATGGATGGCGCTGAAGCGTCGAGCCTATACTTTGCCGTCAGCGGCAAGTGGGGCGGCAACCGGGAGCGGGCGTTAGTCTTCTCTCGCGTCGTCACGAAGCCCTGACGAGTAGGAGGGTCGCGACGGTGAGCGCAGAAGGGTCTGGGCGCGAGCCTGCTTGGAGCCGCCGTCGGTGCAGATCTTGGTGGTAGTAGCAAATACTCCAGCGAGGCCCTGGAGGACTGACGTGGAGAAGGGTTTCGTGTGAACAGCCGTTGCACACGAGTCAGTCGATCCTAAGCCCTAGAAGAAATCCTATGTCAATGACGGCGTACAATATACTCGAGTGTCGAGAAATAATAATAAATATTATACGAAAGACACACGCCCGTCGGGCGAAAGGGAATCCGGTTCCTATTCCGGAACCCGGCAGCGGAACCGCATACAATTCGGGCCCTCGTAAGAGTGTTCGTCGGGGTAACCCAAAATGACCTGGAGACGCCGTCGGGAGATCCGGGAAGAGTTTTCTTTTCTGTATAAGCGTTCGAGTTCCCTGGAAACCTCTAGCAGGGAGATAGGGTTTAGAACGCGAAGAGCACCGCAGTTGCGGCGGTGTCCGGATCTTCCCCTCGGACCTTGAAAATTCAGGAGAGGGCCACGTAGAGGTGTCGCGCCGGTTCGTACCCATATCCGCAGCAGGTCTCCAAGGTAAAGAGCCTCTAGTCGATAGAATAATGTAGGTAAGGGAAGTCGGCAAATTGGATCCGTAACTTCGGAATAAGGATTGGCTCTGAGGAGCGGGGCGTGTCGGGCTTAGTCGGGAAACGGGTCTGGCTGACGTGCCGGGCGAGGTGAACGGTCAGCGTTCTCGCGCCGGTCCCGGGATCCGAGCTCGGTCCCGTGCCTTGGCCTCCCGCGGATCTTCCTTGCTGCGAGGCTTCCGTGGCGGCGCGAGCCGTCGTGGTCGCCCTCTTCGGCCACCATTCAACGCTCAGCTCAGAACTGGCACGGACTAGGGGAATCCGACTGTCTAATTAAAACAAAGCATTGCGATGGCCCTCGCGGGTGTTGACGCAATGTGATTTCTGCCCAGTGCTGTGAATGTCAACGTGAAGAAATTCAAGCAAGCGCGGGTAAACGGCGGGAGTAACTATGACCCTCTTAAAGCCTCGGACCTGAACGCGCAATGTCCCGCGCGTCAGGAATTGAAGGGGACCACAGATGACAACCAAGCGCTCCAACGGACTATGATTATTCTTTTGCCCTTTGAGCCTACGAATTGCCCCTTATGTACCGAGAAGGATAGAGCGCGTTATCTCTCATTGAGTTTAAATGACGCATTAAGCCACCATGCAGAGAAGCACTCGTCGTTTGGGGTATCGTTCGAGTGCCGTAAATGCCGAAAAGCTTACACGACTAAACACGCCCTTTTGTGCCATTTGTCAATAACATAACTTACAAACATATTTATGGGACTCCTATGGGTTCCCCACTTTCTCCGATCATTGCCGATATAGTCATGCAGGACTTAGAAACATTGGTAATTAGTAATTTAAATTGCGAAATGACTTTTTATTTCCGTTATGTAGACGACATTATTTTATGCACTTCCGCTGACAATATTACATATGTTTTGAACGAATTCAACAATTATAACGATAGACTACAATTTACATTGGAAAAAGAGGATAATCGGTGTATAAGCTTTTTAGACATAATGATCAAAGTAATAGATAATAGAATTTATTTAGATTGGTATCACAAAAAGACATTCTCAGGTAGATTACTTTCATTTTTTTCAAATCATCCGACTTGTCATAAAATAGGAACAATTTATAACTTGGTAGATAGAGCTTTATTACTATCACATCCGCAATTTCACAAAAAAAATATAGAGAAAGCTATTAACATTTTGCTATCCAACGGTTATTCTCTTGATCTAATTTTCACAGAAATAAAACGCAGATTAAAAAATCTCTCAACTAAGAAATTTAACAAGCCTAATAATAACAATATAACAGATATTAATAATACTAATACTAACATTAAATATTTTGTCATACCATATATAGAATCAATATCTGAGAAAGTTGCTTCAGCAATAAGAAGACCTGACGTAGTGGTAGGATATCGTTGCATTAAAAAATTGAATGACTTCATAAAAGTTCAAAAAGACAGAAATAATTGCCCCACGAATTCTAACGTTATTTATAACTTGAATTGCAACGATTGTGACGCCACATATGTCGGACAGACAAAAAGACAGTTAGGAACGAGACTTAAAGAACATAAAAATAATATTAAAATAGACTCTGCTAGACATTCGGTTGTCACGGAACACATTCTAAACGAACAACATACATTTGACTGGGACAATATTAAAATTATGGATCATGAAAAGAATTACCATAAAAGACTAATATCTGAAATGATCCACATTAAAGAACAGAAAAATGGAATTAATTTAAATAAAGACACCGAATTGTTAGACAGTAGTTATTTTGACATACTTAAAAAATTTGCTGAATCATAATTTAGAAAAAACATTGGTAATTAATAAATACATCACGCTCTCTATTTTGACATTTGTTATTCAGACTTCGCAACACACACTTGAAATATCGGGAAAAAGGACTTGTTAAAACGATAATGTAAGTTGAAAGATTTTTTAATTTTCTCTGACATTGATTTAATTCGCGTATTATATCCGCAGCATGTTTAAATGTCGCATAACTTGGCATCTCAGACCAATCGCCTTGCATATCTATTGGTCAACAGCGAAGAATCGTTTTAATTTTATATTTTAAAATTTAACTAACTTTGTATTTTTAACATTTAACTTTGTATTTTAATATTTAACTTTTATGTATTGATAAAGACTGTAGTGCAGTCGAAACGTTTACAATTTATATCGATTCTGTAACGGAATGTTAATTTAATTATTTAACTATTAATAAAAAATTTTTACATTTTATTTATTTGCTCGTTCAGTTGGCCTACTATATTTGATTTGTTCAATTTTGTTAACATATCAAAGCATTGTTTTGAAAACTATTATATTTGATATTATTAGGCGATTTTTTGCGACTGTTTGGTACATGTACCAATGTGTACCAGAATGTTTTCGTGTGTTTGGTAATTTGTGATAGAGGCGTGGCCAATCATTTTGGTATGTATCTGGTTGGTACCACGTTATATCCAGCAATAAAGCAGGGTACATGTTGTTAGTTTTCTGAGTTGCAAATAGGCGCCAAATATAAAGACACAGGTAATAAACAATGCATTTTACATTTATTCGTGTTAAATCTATTGAGCTAAATATTTCAAACAGAAGATCGAGCTTATAAAGTAGAAACTAAAAATGTCAATTTTTTTGGACACTTTTAAATAATTTCTACGCTTATAGGTTAAGCACTGATTGAAATAGAGAGCTACAAAACAAATAAAATTTCTTTATTATTTAAAACTTGAATTATATTTAATTCATTATTTATCAATTATAGATACTATAGATAGTATGAATAAAAGCAGCCTTTTAGTATGTGCTGACACGAGTGGGCAACCGATTTTGGATGAACATGGAAAATTAATATATTTTTGTCCTAAAAGTATGTAAAAATTATATACAGATAGATGTATTTTTTATTTATTTACTTTAAATATGAAATTAAGACTTATATCTAATTAAATATTACAGCAAATGCTTTAATCTTGGAAGCTCAATCGTTATGTAAAGCACCTATGTCTGAAAACAACAGTACATAAGACTTTAAACATCTTTTAAATTTCAAAACGTATACGGACAATACAAATGTTTAAAAAACATCATGAAATATCTAAACAACTTATATTTTTTTGATCTTTTATTGTTTAATATAAGTCTATATGTTTTTAATGATCTCATACATAATCATTTTATTAATTATATTTTAAAACAAATTGCAATAATAATTAAAAAATAATTTTATATAAATTATTATATATCATTTAAATATATTTTGTGTTACAGATACAACAGAAAACAATATTACAAATAAAGAATGCACAAACGAAGAAATTAAAGAAAAAGGGTTAGAAATGACAAATAAAGATAGTAAGCACCTTATAATACATACATGTATATACAATAATACAATTAAATAATAATAATAATAATAATAATGTTTTAATACTTGTAGAATTTACTAATGAAATGACATTAAAGTTATTAGAGATTGTTGGAACTAAATTTCACCATCCTAATAATTAAATGCATAAAAAAAATATGATTTGATATTGCAAGAGAAATGCAAAATAATGGTTATTTAATTCATTATATTGGAACAAAAGCTTCTGACAAATGTCATCAACGTTGGCGTAACTTAGAAAAAATGTATCGTAGACATTGCCAATACATGAAATCTACTGGAACAGGGAAGAAAAAGCCTCCAAAATATTTTGATGAGATGCATGACCTTATCAGAGAGAAACACAACAGTCAACCAGTTAATTTACTGAATTCCCTAGATAATTTTAGTACAACTTCTGATACTTGTAGTAGTAAAATAAGCGAAGTTACAAATAACAATGAAAACTTTCCCAATACAGAAGATATTGCACTAGAAAATAACGTGTCAACGAAGAATACGTCAAAGAAAGAAAAAGATAATTTAAAAATTTTAAATATTTTTGAAAATGTTAAAAAAACAGTAAGACCAAAGAAAGATAATTTAAGCATTGTTTTGAAAGAGTTACACGAACAAGATACACAAATTGAAAATCAACGCTTCGAAAAGTTTCAGAGATCATTTTGCTAAAAGAGCAAAATGGATTAAAAAAAAAAAAACATTAGAACAAGGTAAAGAATGCATAAAGATTATGAAAAGTCTTATTAATTTAGAAGCACACAAGAAATCTAAAAAAAGGAAATATTCCTCTGATTCTGACTCTGCTTAATGTTTAAAACTTAATGCAATACAATTTTTTGATTACATTGATTATTTTGGTTAAGAAAAATATTGGATTTTATTTTTATTTCATTTTATTTTGCCTTGTTCAATATATCAATTTTTTGTTACTTAAACTTCGCAACACACACTTGAAATTTCGAGAAGAACTTGTTAAAACGATAATCAAGATTAAATGTCGCAAAACTTGGAATCTCAGACCAATCGTCTTACTCATTCATTGTTCATCAGCGAAAAATCGTTAACTTTGTATTTTAATATTTGAGTTTTATGTATTGAAGAAGACTGTAGTACAGTCAAAACGTTTACGTTGCATATTGTTTCTCTAATGGAATGAGAATTTAATTATTAATAAATCTTTAGATCTTATGTAATTTTGCTCGTTTAGTTGGCCTACAATATTTATTTCTTTTAATTTCGTCAATTTTATTAAGTTTAAGACTAAATTAGTTTTTAAGAAAAGAGAATTTTAAGTTCAAATAACTAAGCTATACACTATAAAAATATAATAATATAAGACAATAATATTAAGTAAACGAGAATAATATATTTAAAAACGCATTTTCTTTTACAATGTTTAATGCAATAATGTAATATTACATAGTTACTTTAGGCATAACAAAGATATAATAAAAAAATAATTATACAGTTGAATGTAAAAATAAATTTATTTTTTTTTTATTATTGCATTTTCTTTCTTTCTATTTTTACCTTTCTGACAATTGCATCATTATAGTATTTCTTTTATCAATTGCAATTTTTCTTCCATTATCTCTTCTATTATTTCTATGTATATTAAAAACTTGTGTTTTATCAATTCTTTCAATATCAATATCTACTAATGATTTAGCAAAATCATCATTTATGAAACAAAAATTATGTAAAGCACAATATGACATCACAATGTTTGAAGTTTTTCCTATTTTATACACTATTATATATTTGAGCCTTCGCCATCGTCCTTTCAATAAACCAAAAATATTTTCAATTTTTACTCTAATCTTGCTTTAAATTAGGATACGCGGTAGTGTCTCCGGCCATGTTCAAACCCTAAAAGACCTTAAAAGACACTACAAGTCTCCTTATTCTGCACCATCAAAGTCCATTTTTTGGGGGTGTAGAACTACTAAAATATAAAAAATTTTGAATTGCACGTAATATAACCTGAAAGGCGGCATCGCCACGAGTAATTTGAGCCAAGAAAAAATAAAATCGGTCAAACCGTTCTGGAGATACAAGCGGTCAAAAAGTGACGTTTTTCATGAAAAATGAAGTAACGTCGTCTTCTTCTTCTTCTCTGTCCGCGTCAGCTGACGTCATCAGGATTATATATATATATAAATCTCTTCTCACCTTTCACTCACACCTCCCTCAACTTCCACCCACCCCGTTCCCTCTCACATCGCCCCCACCACCACCCCACCCCCACCCCCCACCCCCACCCCACCCCCACTCCCGCCCCTACTTCCACCCCTTTTTCGCCTCTTTCACCCTCTTTCGTCCTCTCTCACCCTCTTTCACTCTCTTTCGTCCTCTTTCACCCCTCTTTCACCCTCTTTCGTCCTCTTTTCACCCTCTTTCGCCCTCTTTCATCTTCTTTCGTCCTCTTTCACCCTCTTTCGTCCTCTTTCACCCTCTTTCGTCCTCTTTCACCATTTTTCGCCTCTTTCACCCTCTTTCGTCCTCTCTCACTCTCTTTCATTCCCTCTCACCCTCTTTCATTCCCTCTTACCCCCTTTCGTCCTCTTTCACTCTCTTTCGTCCTCTTTCACCCTCTTTCGTCCTCTTTCACCCTCTTTCGTCCTCTCACCCTCTTTCGTCCTCTTTCACCCTCTTTCGTCCTACCTCACCCTCTTTCGTCCTCTCTCACCTTCTTTCACCCTCTTTCACCCTCTTTCGTCCTCTTTCACCCTCTTTCGTCCTCTTTCACCCTCTTTCGTCCTCTTTCACCCTCTTTCATTCTCTCTCACCCTCTTTCATTCCCTCTCACCCTCTTTCACCCTGTTTCGTCTTCTTTCACTCTCTTTCATTCCCTCTCACCCTCTTTCGTCCTCTTTCACTCTCTTTCGTCCTCTCTAACCCTCTTTTATTCTTCTCACCCTCTTTCGCCCTCTCTCACCCTCTTTCGTCCTCTTTCACTCTCTTTCATTCTCTCTCACCCTCTTTCACCCTCTTTCGTCCTCTTTCACCCTCTTTCGTCCTCTTTCGTCCTCTTTCGCCCTCTTTCACCCAATTTCGTCCTCTTTCACCCTCTTTCGCCTATCTCGTCTTCTCTTACCCTCATTCGTCCTCTCTCACCCTATCTCCAAAAAATCATAAAAATGAAAAGGTCAAGCCATGTTCAAAAGAAGGTATTCAAAAATTTAAACCTAGTCTGTACAATGAAAAATAATTACTCGTAATTCCAGAGTTCCAATTTGTTAATATCGAATAATGTATTTGTTTCAAGTACTGGCAGTAGAGTTAAATACATACCTACGTATATGCAGTTTTTGCTGTTAAATGTACTTGAACGAAAAAAATAATTAAATGATTTTCGCGTTAGGTTAATCGCTCTGCTGACGGCAATCGTATTGATTCCATCAAAATAGTTATTTCGGATAACAAATAAATCGCAATAACGAAAGTAGATATTAAATTTGAATTATTCCACAAATTAGTGGTACATCGGAAACAATTTCCATTGTCTCTCAGTTATGGAATAACTATACACAAAAGTCAAGGAATTACATGTAACAATGCAATGATGGATTTAGGAATGACTGTATTCAGTGATGGTCAAGCCTATGTAGGTTTGTCACGAGTAAGTAAATTGGTAGGCCTACATTTGATAAATTTCAATCCAGCATCAGTTAAAGCAAACTCGAGAGCCATTGTAGAATATAATCGACTGAGATCTATATTCAAATCTGAACTGCCACAAATCAATCCGTCCGAGAAAAAGGTTGTGAAAATGTACGATCGTCGATGGGATATCCCTAATATCATTAATGATATGCAGAATTATGATTGTGAGGAACCAGAAAGTATAGTTACGTGGAAAATATATGGCCTTTGCAATAACGATGCTGTTTCGTGTTACGCTAATGTAATATTACAATGTGCGTTTCATTGCGTACGTATTAAGCAACAAATACTGAAAAATAAAGCATCGAATGCATTGATTGATGCTATCTGCGTGTATGGTGAACGTAAATATTGCAACATTCAAGCGGTTAGAAGATCTGTCGGAAAAAGCTTCGAAGAACGAACACAACAAGATGTTTCGGAATTTTTTACGGCTCTAATGTCGACGTATTCCGACATCAATGATGTATTAAAACTCGAATTAAAGCACGTAACATGTTGCTCGAATGTCAAATGTAATTACAATGTAACTAAGCTGGAAAGCAGTAGTTTGTTAATATTACCTATACGCTATATTTCACGCGCTATATTTCACGAAGGTGAAGAAATGAATCGTGGTCACTACACGTGTATGTTGATAGCTGACACAAAATCGGAATGGTATTACTCTAATGATATGGAAGTGTTCAAGAAAAAATGGCCCAAAGGAGCACAAGGGGCATACATATTGTTCTTAGAACAGATTAAATAATGGCGCTGTATAAAGGCTGCCGTAAACGCTACATTAAAACATCAACTGTTCTAGCGCTGTATAAAAGTTGCCGTAAGCGCCAAAATAAAATATCGGCTGCTCTGGCGCTTTATAAAAGCTGCTGTAAGCGCTGCATTAAAACAAGTGCAATAAGTTTCTAATTTGACCTAGGCCTCATGACATTTCAAAAAGTATCATCAAGAAAAAAATTATTAGACAGAAATATGTATGTCGTGTTAAAATCGGAGAGACGAAAAAAAATATATGGTTGCGTTCTCACGAGAATGGGCGATGGAGGGGCCCATTCTTTATTTTCAATATTCATACAAGAATATAAATTCATTCTGTTGCAATTGAAATAAATGTGCAATGTATCGTTAAAAGTTATTACAATTATACAAACATTTACATATATGATTAAATAAAATATATATGTATACTATAATATAATTATATATTTTATATATGTACATTTATACCATATATTTCAATTATTTTGAACTATATTGCATAAATTGTTACTTATACAAAGTTATGTGATAAGAATCGAAAATACATATATTTGTGATACTTGAATTACTAAAAAGCTGTTCTATATATCTGTACTTTAAAAAGTAACTGATATCCTAAAAAAATCATAAAAATGAAAAGGTCAGGCCATGTTCAAAAGAAGGTACTCAAAAATTTAAACGATCTAATAATAAATTATCACGAAAAGTAACTGATATGTTATTCAAGGTGCCAGTTCAAAGTGAACATACGTAAAGTGTATATTATCTAAATTTAGTAATAATATATTACCATGAAAAGTAACTGTGATATTTTATTCAAGGTGCAAGTTTACATTGAATATACATACATATAAGTAAAACTGATTACAATTTGATTCCAGAAAATAAGTGCGATATGTTATTCTTAGTGCACAAAATATAATAGTCGTTTATAGAGATTTGATTTGAAATTCATACTAGCCCGTACAATGAAAAATAATTGCTTGTAATTCCAGAGTACCAATTTGTTAATGACTCAGAAAAATAACATGGCGGCCTGCTCTCAAAAAACTTTCGATGAGTAGAATAAATAATTGAAATAAGAGTTGTGAAAATTGTATAAATTAAAAACCTCCAATCTTTCTTTAGTAAAATTTCGAATTTTCGTATCAACTTCCGATTTGTGTTATACCGTATTTTCAAGGAGTAAGTTATTGATCAGAAAACTTTGCCTTGTTGCTCGAAACGGGTGTATATTAAGTAAAATTTATAAATGTACAGTTCTCAGGTCAACTACAATAAAGCTATACGCTTAAAAAGTTTACTGATTATTTGTCGTAATATACAATAAAAAATTACATATTAATTATTCAAGATACAAGTGAGAAATAAATATCATTAAAATATACAAAAAAAATTTATCAATTTGACTCTGAAAAGTAAGTGACATGATTCTCAAAGTGCAAGGTTTCATTTGACTTACAATTTTCTTCAGAAACACAGAAGAAAAGGGTATTTGTATATAGTTTTGTATATTCACTTTGTTGTGTGTAGAGCTTTTAAAAATACGTTGAATCCTTATTCTAATCTAATCTTCTTCTAATGTAATACTTTTCGTACTTCAAATGTTGTAGTAATTATTCTGTAAGAGCTTCGACATTATTTCTAAATGGACATCGAGAAACATCATAGTTTTTTGAGAGCAGGCCGCCATGTTATTTTTCTGAGTCATTAACAAATTGGTACTCTGGAATTACAAGCAATTATTTTTCATTGTACGGGCTAGTATAAATTTCAAATCAAATCTCTATAAACGACTATTATATTTTGTGCACTAAGAATAACATATCGCACTTATTTTCTGGAATCAAATTGTAATCAGTTTTACTTATATGTATGTATATTCAATGTGAACTTGCACCTTGAATAAAATATCACAGTTACTTTTCATGGTAATATATTATTACTAAATTTAGATAATATACACTTTACGTATGTTCACTTTGAACTGGCACCTTGAATAACATATCAGTTACTTTTCGTGATAATTTATTATTAGATCGTTTAAATTTTTGAGTACCTTCTTTTGAACATGGCCTGACCTTTTCATTTTTATGATTTTTTTAGGATATATATATATATATATATTCAATTCAATTTAATTCTTTATTCGTCCCCTAAGGGATTGAAGGCGCTTTTGAAGGAGCGTTCCCCAACCTTACAAAAACTCTTACAATCATACTTATATCTACTCTTATCTCTACTCTTACATCTAATTTACAAATAACTTAATTCTACCTTAACCTATTTATCTACTACTTTAGAGAGAGAAAGAGCCGTCCCTACCTATCGCTTCGCTTCGGCTTCCGATTCCCCATATATTCTCCACCACCTCATTCATACCTCACTCATTCTTCTCCTCATACTTCCTTCCTCCTTTTCCCCTCCCTCCCCCTTTTCTTCCGTTCTCCCCTCTTCCCTCTTTTTCTCTATTTCTCTCATCCATCCTTCCCCTTCTCCTCCTTTCTGCAATATTCCCTTCATTCTTTCCCACCAGTTTCCCTTCTCCCCTTCTCCCTCACATTCTCCTATCACATGCTCCCATGTTTCATCTTCTATCCCGCATAACCTACATCTCTTTTTCCCCTTTTCTTCCCAGTATCTCGCCCCTCTCATTTCATTGTTCATTCTGAACCTAACTATCCTTCTCCATCTACTTTCCCCCCATCCCTTTCTCAGGTATTCCGGTAAACCTTCCTCCTTCCATTCCCCATACCATCTATTATATCTCGACTCTCTTATCCTCTCCCATCTTTCCTCCTTTTGCCTTTCCCTGTCTTTCTGTTCCCACCCCTCATATACTTCCTCTCCCCTTCCCCTTTTTTCCTCCATCTCTTTCCCTTCTATTCCTCTTTCTTCCCAGAATTTCTCCCTCTCTTCCTCCCACATCGTTCTTTCCTTTCCTCCTCTTATCCTCTCTTTCATATCCTCAAAACATTTCCTCGCTAAACTTCCTCCCCTTCCTTCCTCCAACTTCCTCTCATACCCTACCGCCCTCCTTCCTGCCCTTATCCTAAATTTGTCTTTTCCTATCTCCTCTCTTACCATATACCCCGGCGTGCACCAGTCTACTCCTAACGTCCACCTAATCCATCGCTCCTGCATTGCCTCCACCTCTCTCCTCTCCTTCCATCCCCATATTTCCGCCCCATATTCCAACACCGTCCCCACCAACCTTTCCATTAGCCATACTCTTTTCATCCAGTCTCCTGCAAACCTTCTCTTTCCCATTCCCCACACCTGTCTTATCACCGCTCCTGCTTTCCTAACTCTGTTCTTTACCTGCGCCTCCTGCCCCCCGTTCCTCTGTAGCTTATACCCTAAATATGTGAATTCTTTCACTTCCTCTAACCTTTTTCCTTTCCATCTCCACTCCACTCTCTTCATTCTTTCTCCTCCCTTTTTAAACCTCATTACCTTTGTCTTATCCACATTCATCTCTAACCTTTTCTTGTCCATATAACTTTCATGCTGAGAACAAAGAATCCCTGGAAAATGTAGAAAATAATAAGTTATACAGAAAAGTATTTTGGATAAAAGTTGCAGAGTTTATGAAGATCTAATTACAAATCTTATTATTTTGACATTGGATGACGTTGGCATAGTCAGGACAAGATCATCTTGACTTTTTTGAACATTTACTATAATGTATATGTTTATTTATATAATATATAATTATTGTATATTTTTTTATACATATTGGATACTTGAATCCATCAAACTATTACTGCCTTTTTTGCAAAATGTTATTTCTTCCCTCGCCACACTTACTTCGATTGTTATTTCAATTTTGACAGCTGTATCAAGAAGTTAATTATGTTCATAAAGTAAGTATATATGTCATTAAAAATATATAATTAATAGAATAAATGGCGCGCGCGAAGCGCGCGCTTTGTTTTGTTCTAGTCTCCTCCTATCTGAAAAAGTGCATGACATCGATTCTCGCATATCTCGAAAGTATTGTTGTCGCTTTTCCACGATGCTGATTGGTTCTTTCGTTGGGCTTACTTCGTGAGCAACTGTCGTCGCAGCGAAGATCGCGCGTTTTGACAGTTATGTAAATCGAAGGTTAGGTTATTAGTAACAGCCGGGTTAAGTGAAAGATTATGTTAAAAATCAAGGTAAAGGTTTCTCTTTTCTCCTTGGACGTGTTCAAGATTACTTTATCAGATAAGTTCAGATAACGTTTCTAATAGAACTTGTGTTTTTGATATTTAATTAATACTTTATATATTATAAAAAATTGATACTTTGTGTTATATATTTTATTTTTAGTTAATGTTTTAAAGAAAGGAGGAAATAAAGAAGACAAAGAGTTTAAAATAAAGTGAAAGAAGGAAGAAAGGATGTTACAAAAGATAATTGTGCGGTAATTATTATTATTATTATTATTATTATTATTTTATAAAACATGAAGATGCGGATGTACGTACATGCGTGTGTGTGAAATGATGGGCATATGGGCAGGTGTATGGTTTTGTGAGAGAGAAAATTTTATTTCTTAATTTGTATTGGTTTATATATATAATTAAAAAAAATTAATATATTTTGATTTATGTAATATTGTATACCTGTATTGCTCATCATTCCAATAATTTCTATTTTGTCACCCTTTCGGATATCCATTTCGTAATAATCATCTTCTACAAAATTAACAATGTGTACTTCTAATTTATAAACACCGTCCGTTAATGATCCGCATCCAATGATTTTATTCAATTTGTTATTATGTATACTGCTTAAATTAGTTTTGATATATCCTTCTAATACTGTAAAATATATATATATATATATAATACACACACACACACATACATATACCAATGAAAAACAGGTATATAAGAATATATAATAATGAAATATAATAATTTTATATATATTATACAAAGAGATGTTTTTTTATATTTAATATTTCTATTTGTATATGTAACTATTAGAAATATTCTCTTTGTGTATAATATATGAAACCTACAGATGCGATTTGAGGTATTGAATACATCATAAAGTTTAATTTTTTCTGGCTCTGAATTTGATGAATTTTCATTGTATTTGCCTAATGTCGAGATTATTGTGTTATTTAAAATTTGTAACTCAAATGGTATATTGCCATTGTTGTATAATGCCACCTTTGGCGGTTTAGCTTGTACACCATCCAAGTATATAATCTATATTGATATATATTTTATTATAATATAATTATAATTTTGTTTTTTCTTACATATTATATGTGTATATATGTAAATATACATATACATACATACATACATATATATATAATATATATATATATATATATATATATATACATACATATATATACAAAGTGTGCACAACTATCTTCTAATATTTTTTTTAAATATATTTTTGAAATAAAATAGAATAAAAATCTTAATACGAAAATATCGAAGATGCAATAGTTTTCGAGTTATAAGTAATCAAAGATTGCCAATAATATCGTTTACACTGTAAAAAATTTTTGTGTAAAATTACACCTATTCCCAGCAAACACAAAGTAACAGTAACATAACATTAATGTTTTAATACTCAACAATATAACTGTAATATAATATGCTTTGTACATAACACTTATATTGTTGAATAGGAAATTGTTGGAAATATTAATGTTATACTACTGTTACTTTGTGTTTGCTGGTTATAGTGGGTAATTCTAAGACCAACTATAATAGTTGTAAATTTTAACACGTTTGTAAATTTATAATATGTAATTAATTTTTTAATTTGTAATTAAGCAGATTGCGGTAATAAATTTACAATAAGTATATAATATTCACTATCATCACTATATACCATCTATGATATTACAAAAATTGGATAATTATATAAAATATTTAAAATATTCTATCAATTACGTAATTTTTCATATAAGATTAGATATATTTACACAATAAGAGAATTTTATTTATTTTTTGTGGAATTACATAATTTCTGTAAAATTATATAATTTTTAAAATTTACAGAACTAATCATATAATTTTTTAATTTATTATTTGTGTAAATTTACTTAATTTCTTTACAGTGTAGAAGAGCGTGGTGCGCTCAGGTCTGTAACATGTACTACACGTACACGCGTACCAATCTCAATTGATACTTGTCAATTGATGTCTATTGATTTTTACGAATCAGCTGATATATATATATATTGTTACGTCCCTGGTTTACATCCCCTGAGCACCTTCATCCCTTTTCATCTCCTAGGAGGGTTGTTTATAGACAACCGGCGTTCAAATGTTTTGGGGCGCCATGATTAGATTTGGTCTAGCTATCGCACCGTGCGAACGCTTACGAGACCGATGGGCATTCTGGCCTATTACATATTGTATTTCTTCACTTTATTATATTGGGTTGTTTCATTAAACTCCTTTTCATATTACGAGAGTTTATTCATTCCGGGCGCGAGTGAGAGTGTGTGTGATACCTTTTTGTGAGACAGCGCAAGAGACGTCGCGAGGACGTAACATTTTGGGGGCTCGTCCGGGATCGAACGAACAACGAGCTACGAAAAATAATTAGGAAAATGACCACCCAACATTCGCCCAGACTAACTCGTTCACAAGCTCCGCTGCGAACACCATCGAATACGGAGACTCTTTCGGAGGAAAATGTGCTGCAAACTGCGCTCCGGGAAATCAGAGAGCTGCGAGAACAACGAGAGCAGGAGCGCACGCAATTCGAAGCTTTACTGCGACAACGCGACGAGGAGCTGCGCCGGCTAGAGCAGAGAATCGCCTCGCGGAATGAAAACGAGCTAAGTCCTCCCAATAATATCGCTTGTAACTCCGATAATAGAGCTTGCGGAGATATTAGTAGTGATCTTCGCGCGAGAATCGGTTTTAAAGTAAAACCCGATACATTTGACGGGAAAGTTCCGCTGCGGGAGTTCCTCTCCCAATTTCTTTTGGTCGCGCGCGCGAATAATTGGGACGAATCCGCGAAGACCGTTGCTTTAGCCGCGAATTTAAGGGGAAAAGCGCGAACTGTGTTAGAAAATATAGAAAATTTAGATAACCTCAGTTTTACTGAATTAAAATCAAAATTAGAATTACTTTTTGGGGAGGGAAATCTTACTCAAAACTATTATTCTTTATTCACGAATCGGAAACAAAAATTCGGGGAGGATCTCGCTTCTTTTGGTGCCGAATTAGAAAGATTGTCGCGACTCGCATATCCCGAATGTCCTTACGCGGTGAGGGATAAAATCGCGTGTGCGCAATTTATCTCTGCTCTCTATGACGGTTTCTTGAGGAGGACCCTTCAATTAGAAGGGATAACCTCTTTAAATTTGGCCGTTAAAAGGGCAAAGATTATAAAAACTATTCAAGGGAAAAATTTTGAAAGAAAGAAGGAAAATTTCGGAAAATTTAACAGCGCGAATTTCCATAAGGTGGAGAGAAACGACGCGCGAAAGGATTTTGATAAAAAATACGGGAACGATAATAAGAACCATGAAAACAGCGCGCGAAAATCTGATCATGAAAATAGAAATTCTTCGAGAGGGGGATGGCGAAGAAACAGTTTTTCCTCAAAGGGCAAAGAATGTTGGACGTGTGGTAAAACGGGACATTTTCGATTTGAGTGTCCTGAGGGGAAGGGAAACGCGGTTTAGTTGAGCTGTGCGGGGTGAGCTCGACTTTTTCCGAAAAAGCCCGATATCGAATCGATTTGTAGATTTTAGTGTTGGTAGAATTAGAGAAAATGATTTTTGTTATCTCGGAAAGATTAACGGTAAAAAATGTTCTTTGAAAATAGACACGGGCTCTGATGTTTCACTTGTAAATAAAAAAATGTTCAACAAGGATGTGGAGAAGATTCGAATTAAAGATTGTAATTTGAAATATCCTACAGGAGAAAAAGTTTTAATTAATTTTCTAGTAGAAGTTATAGTAGAGATTGGAAGATATTGTGTTTCTATTCCTATGTTTGTCGCCGCCATAAATGATAATTGTATTTTGGGAACAGACTTTCTTAAAAAAATTAATTTACAAAATATTTTTGATGGTGAATTTAATGAATTAGAGTCAAAAGAAAATAAAACTTTTAATTGTTCTAGAATTGAAAACTCTTGTAAAGTTCCTACTATTTTAAAAAATCTTTTTGAAAATAATTCTTTGAATTTGAAAGAAACAGAGAAAGAAATTTTTGCAAACTTTTTAAATGATTTCTCTGATGTATTTTCTGAAAACATTGTGGCTGGCAACTGTAGTGTTGTAGAACATGTTATTAACATAAAAGACTCTCTCCCCATTAAGCAGGCACCTCGTCGAATTCCCATTCATTTAAGGAAGGAAGTAGATAAAATTATTGAGGACATGAAAGAACAAGGAGTTATAGAGGAATCGCGAAGTCCATGGATCTCTCCGGCCGTTATGGTGAAAAAGAAAGACGGCAGTATAAGATTTTGCATCGATTATCGAAAATTGAATAATGTGACGGTAAAAGATTCATACCCTCTTCCCAGGATTGACGATATTTTAGATCAACTCTCAGGTAACTTTTGGTTTTCCACATTAGATTTAAAGAGCGGTTATTGGCAACTAAAAGTCCGTTCCGAGGACAAAGAAAAGACGGCTTTCTCAATCGGCAGGGGTCTGTGGCAATTTATAGTAATGCCGTTTGGTTTATGTAATGCTCCCGCGACTTTCGAACGATTGATGGAAAAAGTCTTACATGGCCTTTTATCCAAAAAATGTTTAGTATATTTAGATGATATAATAATTTTCGGTAAAACTTTTGATGAAATGTTAGAGAATTTGAATTTAGTATTTTCGCGATTGAGAGAAGCTAATTTAAAAATAAATCCAAAAAAATGTATTTTCTTTCAAAAAAATACGAAATATTTGGGACATATTATTTCAGAAGAAGGCATTACTACGGATCCCGAAAAGATTATAGCCGTGAGAGATTGGCCGGTTCTCCATACTAGAAAACAGTTACGAAGCTTTCTCGGTTTTTGTTCGTATTACCGTAAATTTGTGAAAGGATTTTCTTCTTTGGCAAAACCCCTTTATGTATTAACAGAAAATCAAGTTAAATTTGTTTGGAGAAAAGAATGCCAAGATGCTTTTGAAAAATTAAAATCAATGTTATCGTCTTCCCCGATACTATCTTTTCCTAAGGGAGAAGATAAATTTATTTTAGATACTGACGCGTCTAATATCGGTATTGGTGCAGTGTTATCCCAGAGACAGATGGGAAAAGAGAAAGTGATCGCTTATTTTAGTAAAACGCTTAGCAAGACTGAGCGGAATTATTGTGTGACTAGGAGAGAATTGTTAGCAATAATAGATTCCTTGAGATTTTTCCGTCACTATCTTTTAGGTAGAAAATTTGTAATTCGTACAGATCATGTATCGTTAAAATGGTTGATGTCTTTTAAAGATCTGGAAGGACAATTAGCTCGATGGCTCGAAAGACTTCAAGAATTTGAGTTCAAAATTATTCATCGAAAAGGACAATCTCACGGGAATGCCGATGGATTATCCAGGCGATCATGTGAAGCTTTCGGATGCGAATACTGCGCTAAAGTCAAGACGAAAAACGCAGAAGAAAGAGAGAAAATGGTCGCTCGCATTATGCTTGTGGGAGAAAATCTGGAAGAGTGGCGTCGTGCTCAGCAAAGAGATCTAAACATTTCATTTATTATACGAGGGAAAGAAACAGGAAAAAGACCATTGCATTCGGAAGTTCCTACCAAGAATGTTTCGGCTCAGATTTATTGGTCTTATTGGGATTCTCTCGTTTTAAAAAATGGAGTTCTCTATAAGAAATGGGAAGCCCCAAATCTTCAAACTAGTTTCCTTCAATTGATAGTTCCTCAAGATCGGATCAAAGAGATTTTACAGGAAACTCATGATTCTCCGTTCGGAGGACATTTCGGAGTTAACAAGACTCTTGAGAAGATTCGAAAAAGATTCTTTTGGGCAAATTGTAAACAAGACGTAGAGAAGTGGTGCAGAACCTGCAAGATATGTATAGCAAAGGAAGGTCCTTCTGGAAAAGGAAAATCCCCTTTGCAAATTTATAACGTCGAAGCTCCATTAGAAAGGGTGCAAATGGATATCCTTGGTCCTCTTCCATTGACTAAGTCAGGGAATAAATATCTTCTTGTAATGGTGGATTGTTTCACAAAATGGATAGAAGCTTTTCCTATCAAGAATGTTAGAGCCAAAACTGTGGCTGAAATATTTGTGAGTCAGTTTGTTTCAAGGCATGAAGTGCCGATTGAGATTCACACAGATCAGGGAAAGAATTTCGAGTCTCAGTTATTTGGAGAATTAATGCGACTTCTTGGGATCAAAACGACAAGGACTACTGCTCTTCATCCTCAATCAGATGGTCAGGTAGAACGTCAACATCAGACAATCATCAATTACTTGGCGAAATACATTTCTGAAAATCAGAAAGATTGGGATGAATGGATTCCTATGTTTCTTTTGGCATACAGATCGTCGAAACATGAGACTACAGGAGTGACTCCTGCCGAGTTGTACTTTGCTCGAGAACTTAGACTGCCAGTAGACTTGTTACAAGAAAGTCCTAAGATTGATGAAGAGAAATTGCCTCCAGAAAATTTTGTGGATAATTTAAAAGAAAGATTAGAGGAAATTCGTTCTTGTGTTAGGGAACGTATGGCTTTAAAGTCTTCGCAAATGAAAGCCAGATATGATAGGAAAGTTAGAACAATTCTTTTCGAGGAGGGAGAGAGAGTCTGGCTATATAATCCCAAGAGAAGTAAAGGGAAAGCCCAGAAATTGCAGAATAATTGGGAGGGTCCTTATTCGGTTATTAAAAGATTTAACGACGTGGTATATTGTATCCAAAAGACTCCTAGGCATAGGAAAGAGGTTGTGCATGCGGATAGGATAGCTCCTTTTCTGGAAAGGGATAAGGATTGTTAGAATAGATTAGAGCCCGAAAAATGTCTATTCTATGGAAGATTCAGAGGAAAATTTGAACAGATAAAAGTAGGGTGAATTAATTATTGCGTAATCTTCTTTTTCTTTTACAGAATCTCCGAAGAAGAGAAATTTCACTCGAGGGAGAGGTTTCGATTAAAGGAGTGTTTGCGATTCTGCTTTGGGGAGAAACGGAGTTTTCTGGATATGGCAGAGCAGCCGATTTTCGAACTGAGCTTTCCAGGAAGAAGGGTTTTCGTCTTCAGTTCATTCTACGAAGACTGCCTCTCTCGCGGTTTTTGAGCCGTGGTTTTCCCGCGGGGCTTCGGGCAAATGCCGAGGCAGGGACTTGGGGAGTCCATAAGGGACGATGGGTCCACGGAAGTTACCCCCCCCCCTTGTCTGAAATTCTTCACGAGGTCGCAGGAAAATCAGGACGTGGAAAACAAAACATCGAAGGTCGATTGGGTTTGAGTTGGCGAATCACCCGGTAACCTGTGGCAACAGCCCGGGGTAGGGCAGGATGATTCGTTAGAGCCCTGGAGTCGACGTTGGACTGTCAGTCGATTGGGACCAGAATGACGAAGTCGCTTGGTAACCTGTGGCAGCAGCCCAGGGTAGAGCAGGAAGGCTCGTCGGTGCCCTGGAGTCGACGATAACTTGTGTGGATGTGCGACGGGATCCAGAATGGCGGATTGTTCGGTAACCTGTGGCAGGAGCCCAGGGTAGAACAGGAAAATTCGTCGGAGTCCTGAGGTCGGCATCGGAATGCAGAGTTATTGGACAGCGTTGGATAGCCCCCTGTTCCTGATTGTCGGGACGACAATCTTGAAGAAGGGGGGCAGTGTTACGTCCCTGGTTTACATCCCCTGAGCACCTTCATCCCTTTTCATCTCCTAGGAGGGTTGTTTATAGACAACCGGCGTTCAAATGTTTTGGGGCGCCATGATTAGATTTGGTCTAGCTATCGCACCGTGCGAACGCTTACAAGACCGATGGGCATTCTGGCCTATTACATATTGTATTTCTTCACTTTATTGTATTGGGTTGTTTCATTAAACTCCTTTTCATATTACGAGAGTTTATTCATTCCGGGCGCGAGTGAGAGTGTGTGTGATACCTTTTTGTGAGACAGCGCAAGAGACGTCGCGAAGACGTAACATTTTAATTCAGTAAAACTGAGGTTATCTAAATTTTCTATATTTTCTAACACAGTTCGCGCTTTTCCCCTTAAATTCGCGGCTAAAGCAACGGTCTTCGCGGATTCGTCCCAATTATTCGCGCGCGCGACCAAAAGAAATTGGGAGAGGAACTCCCGCAGCGGAACTTTTCCGTCAAATGTATCGGGTTTTACTTTAAAACCGATTCTCGCGCGAAGATCACTACTAATATCTCCGCAAGCTCTATTATCGGAGTTACAAGCGATATTATTGGGAGGACTTAGCTCGTTTTCATTCCGCGAGGCGATTCTCTGCTCTAGCCGGCGCAGCTCCTCGTCGCGTTGTCGCAGTAAAGCTTCGAATTGCGTGCGCTCCTGCTCTCGTTGTTCTCGCAGCTCTCTGATTTCCCGGAGCGCAGTTTGCAGCACATTTTCCTCCGAAAGAGTCTCCGTATTCGATGGTGTTCGCAGCGGAGCTTGTGAACGAGTTAGTCTGGGCGAATGTTGGGTGGTCATTTTCCTAATTATTTTTCGTACCTCGTTGTTCGTTCGATCCCGGACGAGCCCCCAAAATGTTACGTCCTCGCGACGTCTCTTGCGCTGTCTCACAAAAAGGTATCACACACACTCTCACTCGCGCCCGGAATGAATAAACTCTCGTAATATGAAAAGGAGTTTAATGAAACAACCCAATATAATAAAGTGAAGAAATACAATATGTAATAGGCCAGAATGCCCATCGGTCTCGTAAGCGTTCGCACGGTGCGATAGCTAGACCAAATCTAATCATGGCGCCCCAAAACATTTGAACGCCGGTTGTCTATAAACAACCCTCCTAGGAGATGAAAAGGGATGAAGGTGCTCAGGGGATGTAAACCAGGGACGTAACAATATATATATATATATATATTGAGTTTTTCTACACAATTGAATTTATCATTTCTTAAATACAAGAGTACTACATATTCTATTGAGATCAATTAATATTAAAATATTAATTGTTATAATAGTAAATTATAATTCTTATAATAATAATAATAATAATTTAAAATAATAAATAATTAAATATTTCATTAAAAAAATTATAATTTCTTGTAATAATAATTAATATTTATAATAATAATAATAATAATAATAATAATTTAAAATAATAAAGAGTTAAATATTTCAATAAAGAATTATAATTTCCTTTTACAATAATTAATATTTTAATATTAATTGATCTTGATAGTATACATAATATTCATGCATTTAAGAAATAATAAACTCAGCTATGTAAAAAACTCAATATCAGCTGACTCGTAAAAATCAATAAGAATAACAATTGACAGATCGATACGCGCGTACATACGTGTAGTATAATATATGTTTCGGGCAAAAGCGCGTTGATTCTAGACGATGTATTTTAAACTATTATATATATACTTAAACCATTACAACCTCGATATTTTCATATTAAAATTTTGTACTCTATTTTATCTCAAGAATATATTATTAAAATATTGAATGGTGGACATCCTTATATAAATATATATTTAAACGCACATATAAATAATATTTATTTTAATAACATATCTTTTTTACAGAATTTTAAGATGTTTATATAGTATTAAATTTATATTATTTTTTATATTAATCGCTAAAGATTATAGACTTATTATAAACATTATAAATAAAATGAAAGATAAAGATTTGTATTAATATAAAATAGTAAAATAAATATGTAACTTACACGATTAGTTTGAATATAGTTTTCAACCAAATCTATGTTATCATTCCATGCTACAATTTGTATTCTTTTACCATTTCCGTTATTAAGGTAAAATTTAAAAAATTTATATTGTTTGTTGTTACCAACAGATCGTGAAGCTTCAATTCCGTCCACATATCCAATAATTTCTCTATACAGTGAATATATTAGAAAATTTGAAATATATATAAATTTATTATATATATATATATATATATATATATATCTATTTATATTAATATAGTATATTTTAAATTAATTATATTAATTAATATAATTAATATAATTAATGGTTTTGGACAGGGAGTATAATCACAATTCATTTAATTACAATTAAAATTTTTAAAAAAATCCGATAAATAGAATAAAATTAATATAATCGATTTCTGAAATAAATCAAACATCTTTGATTAAAGAAGATAATAATCAATAATTAATCATAAATATTAAATTACACATTTCAAGAATATTTTAAACTTTTACAATTACAAATTTAAAGAATGTGATTGTTATAATGAAAATATATTTAAATGGATTTTAGTCGATAAATTATTTTAAAGTGACCAAAAATTTTACTAAAAATTTAAAATATATAAATAGACATAAAATAGAAATTATATTGTAATTATATTGTAATTATATTGTAATTATATTGTAAGTATGTGGACATATGTATGTGTGTGTGTGTATCTGAATTATATCATGAAGGAAGAAACAAAGATGAGGGAATTAAGGATGGAAGCTATGATGAGAGCCATTAAATATGAAGAAACAGCGAGGAATACAGAAAAGAAGCTTGTAGTAGAATGCATAAAAGAACTAGAAAAAGAGATAAGAAGTAGGGAGGAAAGCAAATGGGAAAAAAGGAGAAAAGAAGTGTTGGAGGAGACTGAAATATGCAAGGAGGAATTGAAGGAAAAGAGAAAAAAGGAAGAAACAAAAAAGATAGTACAGGAAATGATGGAAGGAATAGCAAGAAAAGAAGAGAAAATAAGAAGAAAGAGGATAGATAAATCTAAGTATAATGAAATATATAAAAATATAATGACAGAGAAAAAACACCAACATATTTGAGAGGAAAAAGAAACAAGAAAGAAAGGAATATGATAGCGAGGTACAGATGCGGGAACGAAACAAAAGGGAGCCAGCACTGGTTGGAGGAGGCAGAAAGGAGATGCAAAATATGCGGAGAAGGAATAGAAAATATGTTACATATTTTGAAAGAATGCGAAGAGACAAAGGACAAAATGACATTAGAAGAATTTTTGAAAAAGGATGGAAAAGAAAGGGATGTTGTAGCATTCATCATCCACACCTTTCATTTACACTCTACACTTTTATTACACCTTACACTTTTCACTGCACTTTTACACTTTTTACATCTTTATACATTTGTAATAACTTCAATTCATTAATATACATAATGTTTTTAAAAAAAATCAATATTTCCATAACAACACATTCATTCATTTATTTGTTACATATTAATTCTTTTTGTTCTTTCGCTTTATACTTTCAATGAATAAACATTACTTTTTCAAAGATCTGGTGAATTTATTTATAAGTCGCTACATTTTTGGTGACCCCGACGTGATATTAAAGCCGACGTGATATTAAAGCCGACGTGATATTAAAGCCGACGTGATATTAAAACCGACGCATTTTAAAGGCTGATGCGGAATAAGTGCCAAGTGATCGTCGTATTTGAAGTCTGCGAAATATTATTATCGCTTGGAAGAATTGCTGGATATTCTGATTTTAAGAGATTCATTCTCCGGATCTTTGAAACATCAGAGGCGGATTAGTCCTTCACGGAAATTCTCAAATCATTTTATCGGATTTCTGGAACAAGAGGAAAATGCCAATCGATAGATCACCAGTTAGACCCTGTTCGGATACACAGATTGATATGGATTTGGCGAGCGGATCAAATCAGGTTGGATCAGAAAATATTAATATTTGACCTTCTCAAACTGGACATCAGGTGAGTGATCCTATGTTACAAATTCACTCAAATGAGTTTCGTTTATTAAAACTACCGACTTTCTGGCATAAACAACCTAAACTCTGGTTTGCTTCTATTGAAAGTGAGTTTACGGTTTATCGAATTCGATCAGATGATATTAAATATAGTTCTGTCATTCGTCATCTTGATGAACAAGCCTTAGTAAACATATCTGAAGTCATTGAAAATCCACCTAAAACAGATAAATATAATTATTTAAAGAAAATATTAATAAATCGCTTTACGGATTCAGAGGAAAAACGTTTGAGACAAATATTAGCTGGAATTGAACTTAATGATAAAAAGCCTTCGGAATTACTTCGAGAAATTCGTCATTTATTTGGAGGATCTTTAGCGGATAGTGTTTTGCAAATGATTTGGCTTCAACGCTTACCACATAGAATTCAAACGACTTTAGCCGTAGTAGAGGATGTTCCTCTTGTTAAACTTGCGGAATTAGCCGATAAAATTGCTGATCGGGACGGCGGTTTGCAAGTCGCGGAAGTTTCCAATAATACAAGTAATAAATCTTCGGATTTCGCGGATTTGCTACGAAGAATCGAAGCTCTTGAAGTTTCTCGTCGTCGAGATCGTTCCAAAAGCCGGTCTAGAGAGAATAGAAGATTTAGATCGTTATCGCGTAAGAAAGACAAATCAAATAAAGATATTAAAGATACATCAATTTGTTTTTACCATAAGAAGTTTCGTGATAAGGCTAAACGATGTACTTTACCTTGTTCTATGTCCAAAACATTCTTGGCTTCACAGGAAAACTAAAAACGCCGCTTAAGACTGAGGCTGCTTACGACGGTGTTTCTAACAATCGCCTCATTATTTTCGACAGACATTCAAATTTGAATTTTCTTGTCGATACGGGCGCTGATATATCGTTGTTACCTAAAAAGGTTTTATTGAAGCCGTGGCATACTAATTTAAAACTTTTTGCCGCAAATGGTTCTCAAATTAATACTTACGGTTCTAAAACTTTAATTTTGAACCTCGGTTTAAGGAGAGAATTCAAATGGAAATTTTGTGTCGCGGATATTCAACGTCCTATTTTAGGCGCCGATTTTCTTTGTCATTTTAATTTCCTAATTGACATTAAAAACAAGAAATTGATTGATAATGTTACCGGTCTTACGAATACTGGAAAAATTCAAGAAGTTGCACATTTGTCAATTTTTACCACATCTCCTGATTCTGTGTACCACAAATTTTTAACCGAATTTCCAGGACTCACCCGTTTTTCTCCAATTTCCTCGGTAAAAACACATGGTGTTGAACATCATATCGTTACGGAAGGTTCTCCTAAATTTTCGACTCCCAGAAGACTTACTCCTGAGAAACTTAAATGTGCCAAGGAAGAATTCAAGTCTATGATGGAGCAAGGAATTTGCAGGCCTTCAAGCAGCTCCTGGGCAGCCCCTCTACATATGGTACCTAAAAAGGAACAAAATTCTTGGAGACTGTGTGGTGATTATCGTGCACTCAATTCAGTGACTATCCCGGATCGTTATCCCTTATCTCATATTCAAGATTTTTCTTCTTCACTTTTTGGTAAGAATATCTTTTCTAAAATCGACTTAGTTAAAGCGTACTATCAAGTACCCGTCGCTAAAGAAGATATTCACAAAACAGCTGTCACTACTCCATTTGGGCTTTTTGAATTTGTCGTAATGCCTTTCGGTTTACGAAACGCAGCCCAAACTTTTCAACGGCTCATGAACTCTTTACTTAATGATTTGAGTTTTGCCTTTTGTTATCTTGATGACATTCTTATTGCTTCTAAAGATGAGAAAGAACATATTGCTCACTTACGCATTATTTTTGATCGTCTTCAACAAGCTGGAATGACAATCAATGTCGCTAAATGTCTTTTCGGTCAAAGCGAGATTTCTTTTCTTGGTTACTTAGTTTCTAACCAAGGAGTTAAACCTACATCCGAAAAAGTGAAATCAATTATTGATTATCCTAAACCTAAGACACTTCATGAATTACGCAGATTCTTAGGAATTATCAATTATTATCGTCGCTGTCTCAAGGATGCTACAAATCATCAAGCTCTGTTAACAGAATATTTAAAGGACAGTCGCAAGAGGGATAGAAGAATTATTTCTTGGACTAAAGAAGCGGAATTAGCTTTCGAGTCATGTAAAGAAGAACTTTTACAAGTTACTACCCTTTCTCATCCTGCTCCTCATGCTCCTCTTATTTTAACTTGTGATGCTTCTGACTTTGCTGTTGGTGCATCACTTGAACAGTCTATTAACGACGATATCAAACCAATAGCATTTTTCTCAAAGAAACTAGACAAAGCTCAAAGAAATTATAGCACTTATGATAGAGAACTTCTTAGCATTTATTTGGCTATTAAACATTTCAGGCATTTTGTTGAAGGAAGACAATTGATTATCAGAACTGATCATAAACCTTTGATTTTTGCTTTCCGTCAGAAATTGGATAAAGCGTCACCAAGACAGATCAGACAATTGGACTTTATTGCTCAATTCTCTACAAATATTACTTATATTTCTGGAAAAATGAATTCAGTTGCTGATGCTCTGTCAAGAATTGAATCTATTTCAATGCCTATTATAGTTTCTTTAGAAGAACTTGCTAATTATCAGAAAGAAGATGAAGAACTTCAAGTTTTACTTTCTTCAAATTCTTCACTTCTGTTGAAGAAACTTATTCTTTCAGGATCAACCATACCTATTTATTGTGATTGCTCTTCGGAATTAATTCGTCCATATGTTCCTAAACTCTTACGCAAGAAAATTTTTGATGTTGTTCATGGACTCGCTCACCCCAGCGGCAGATTGACATCTAAACAATTACTACTGAAATTCATTTGGCCTTCTTTGAAGAAAGATGTGAAGGAATGGACTCGAACTTGTCTTCCATGTCAACGTGCGAAGATTTCAAGACACACCAAGAATTCTCCAATTAAGATTGCAATTCCTGATCAACGCTTTCAGCATGTGCATTTAGACATTGTTGGACCACTTCCTATTTGTCAAAATTACCGTTATTGTCTTACTATGATTGATCGTTTTTCCAGATGGCCTGAAGCTGTTCCTATTTCTGAGATTTCTGCTGAAACTATTTCTACAACATTTTATTCACATTGGGTAGCACGTTTTGGTTCTCCTATCAGCATTACAACAGATCAAGGTCCTCAGTTTGAAGCAGCTTTATTCAAAGCTTTAACAAATCTAATTGGATGCCAAAGGATTAGAACTTCTGCTTATCATCCTGCTTCAAATGGAATTCTGGAAAGATGGCATAGGACTTTGAAAGCAGCGATTATGTGCCACGAAACAACCAACTGGGTAGAATCTTTACCTTCAGTTCTTTTGGGATTACGTTCGTGTTTCAAAGAAGATTTAAAAGCTTCACCTGCAGAACTTCTTTATGGATCCACTCTTCGTATTCCTGGAGAATTTTTCATTGAAGAAGATTTTCCTGCAGATCCTGAAATCTTTCTTGAAAAACACAGGATTCATATGAGGAATATCAGATCATCTCCTACAAGTCATCATTGCAAAAGATCACCTTTTGTTCACAAGAATCTTTTTGATTGTACTCATGTTTGGATTCGAGAAGATACTGTTAGGAAGTCACTACAACCTCCTTATTCTGGCCCTTTTCCTATTGAGAAACGTATCTCTGATCATTTATTTGCAGTTAATGTTTCAGGAAGAGTTGTCAATATTTCGACAGAACGTCTCAAGCCAGCCTTCATTCCTAGAACTTCAGATTCTACTAAACTTTCTACCAGATCTTCAGCTCCTGTTCCTGCTATTTCAACTCCTGTTCCTGCTATTTCAACTCCTGTTCCTGCTACTTCAGCTCCTGTTCCTACTACTTCAGCTCCTGTTTCTGCTACTTCAAATCCTTCTTCTTCTTCTACTGTTGGAAAAGCTTTACGCACCTACCCACCAAAGAAGAAGAAAGTCCATTTCGCAACGAATATCGTCACTTGGGTGGGAGTACTGTAGCATTCATCATCCACACCTTTCATTTACACTCTACACTTTTATTACACCTTACACTTTTCACTGCACTTTTACATTTTTTACATCTTTATACATTTGTAATAACTTCAATTCATTAATATACATAATGTTTTTAAGAAAAATCAATATTTCCATAACAACACATTCATTCATTTATTTGTTACATATTAATTCTTTTTGTTCTTTCGCTTTATACTTTCAATGAATAAACATTACTTTTTCAAAGATCTGGTGAATTTATTTATAAGTCGCTACAATGTAATGAAGAGGATAGACAGAATAAGAGAAGAACAGAGACTGGAGGAGAAGGGAAAGGAAACGGAAGGAAGCTAAAGCCAAAGAATAAGAAGTTTATAGTTAATTCCAGAGGTTAGTTAACTTAAGAGTTTTAGAGATTATTCCAGAGTTTATTCCAGATTTGATTTGATTTGATTTGATGGAATATAATATTATATTACATTAGTAGAGATTAGATTTTGAAATGTAAAGAATTTCTCAAAGTTGTCGCGCACGAATTCGCGATTTATTGGATATTAATTTCGCGATATTAATTTATTGTTGTTGTAAAATCGCGCGCGAATCAAAATCGCATTAACGTGAATTGAAAATCATGCAGATATATATGTATATGTACGAAGGAGGATGTACTTGGGATTCTAACTCGAAAGTTTAAAAATAAAATGTTAAATACGGAGATTGATCCTGTAGTTTGTGCAATTTTAACAAGAGAGGAGAAAAAGACGCTGCTAAATGTCCAATATTTAAAATCAATTTTCTATAATATATAAATTTATTTATTTATTTATTTATTTATTTATTTATTTATTTATTTATTTATAATATATAAATAATGTGTGTGTGTGTGTATGTGTATGGACTATTACTTACATGGTGGAATCGTACAATTGTATTGCCTCAATATCTTCATTTTTTGTTAATAAGGTAATTGGATCGATATCTTTCAATTCATTGATTTGTTTTTCGGTCATCATGGCTATTTTTTGCTGCTGTTTAACTATTTATTAATAATTAAATAGTTTAATGATTTATATTTTAAATATATTATCTTATATTTTAAATATACATATATATTTGCATATTTTAAATATATGTAACTTACTTCTATAAATGTTGAATAAACTTTTCTTAATCCGTTTATTTTTTCCTTTGATTCCGAATTTATTTCTTGAAATAATTTTTAAAAACAAATGAGTTTTGTTATTTATGTTCACATAGAAGTAAGTATTAACTTCATAGGTAAGGAAATACACTTAGAATATAGTTAAATGTGTTCACTAATGTATTGAAATATCTCGAATGTCGAAATCTCTTTTTCACGATAACGATTAGTGATCTCGCTTGTGCGCTGCGACTTATTTCATTTGCATAAAACTGTCATACGAATTGTGACAGTTCGATATACAAAGATAAAGTGAAAAAAGAAATACAAAAGGGAAAGAAGAATTAGGAAAATTGAAAGAGAGAAAGAAAGAGAAAGACAGAATAGAAGATAAGGAAGAAAAAGAGAAAAGAAGAAGATATAAAATATAAGGTATTTAATGTATATAATAAATTTGTATATACATATATGTATATATATATATATATACCCCCCGATGGGTTCCCACCTTGACGAAGTCCCGCGGCTGATGGGGGGGGGGGGGGTCCGGGGTAGAAGGATATCACCCGTTCAGGGGTGTGACCGACTGGCCTGGGCCCCCTTGGCTCGTCCGGCTGCTGGGGCGGGTGGAGGGGCTTGAGGGGGCGCGCGGGGGCCGCTCGCTCAGGAGATGGCAACCGTGTGCGCCGGACAAAGAGGAACCTCCCCAAGCTAAAGTGTGTGCAACCGTGCTGAGGGCTGCATGGCGTAAGGGGAGTTACGTCACAAACGGTGCCTCTCGGATACCGGGCGACCTTCGAGAGTATCGAGCCAATCCCTGGGCATTCGCGGCTCTGCCCAGGTGATACCGCGCGGCCGCGGTACTCGTGGGATCAAATATGAGTACAAGCCAAAATCAAAATGAAAACTTTTCGGAAGTCCTACAGGGCGTGGCCACCTTAGGTGACGAACGACCTGGAGGAGAAAGCCCGAGCAATTCGGGGGCGGAGCCAAATAAGGCCCAGCCACCAATCGCTAGGGTTCGTTATAGCGGAGCGGCAAGGCGACGCTATAAAAAACAGAAGCAGATGGAGGCGAAGGGGGAAGCTGAAAAGCCCACCTCGGAACTGACATCTGTTTCGACAGTTACTCCCAGGACGGGGGAGCGAGCTCCTTCTGGGGCGGTTAAGCGACTCAGATCGGAGCATAGCACACCCAGTCCTGCCAGTAACACTCAGTTGGGCAAAAGGCCGAAAGTCATAACAGATCAAAGGACTTTTGCCCAATTGACCTCCGGTCTTGTGAGGGTTGCCCTGATTCCCTTGGCTTACCCTGACAAAAGACTGGAAAAAGACGAGGCATCGCTTCTGAAAGAAACGGTCAGAAGGCGTATCCTTTGCTTAGCAAGGGGTACCAAAGCGCCTACTTTCAGAGGCACCTCGGATAGGGACGGGGCAGTTGTTTTTAACTGCACGAACAGGGAAACTGAGGAGTGGCTTAGAAGCCTAACCTCAGAAATCAAGATCAATGGGATCGAACTGCGTGCACTGCGAGTCGATGAGCTCCCTAAGAGACATCGAATCGTAGTGCATGTTGAGGATCCCACAATACCTGTCAAGGAAGCGTTGGAGCTACTTGACAGGCAGAACGTAGGCATCCAGTCACCGGACTGGGTGATCGCGAAGGGTAGCGAAAGCAGGGACGCCACGAGCACCCACTTCGCTGCCCTTGTTGGGGATGGGGCTTTGAGGGCGCTAAGAGCTCTCAATTTTAAACCCTACTGTGGACTTGGGCAGGCAACGATCAGGTTGCCTGCTGGAGAAAGCAGTAAGGAAGGCGCAAAGGAGAAATCACCGAACCCGTCAGCATAAATATGGCGGACCGGATTCACTTTACGCAGATTAACTTGCATCACAGCAAAAGCGCCTCGGCTGTACTAGCCAGGTGCGCAGCTGTGATGCACACAAGTAAATATATATTTTTAATACAGGAACCATGGATCATCAAGGGACACATAAGAGGACTTGGCAGCTGTGGAAAACTATTCTGGGCCGGAAACACGGACCGACCGAGAGCGTGCATTATAGCGAAAAGAATAGACGCCTGTCTACTGCCACAATTTAGCGATGGTGACTTTGTTGCCATCAGACTGAAGATAAAGACGACCGGTGGAATAGCCAGGGATCTAATTATAGGGTCAGTGTACATGCCCTACGATTTGGAAAACCTGCCCCCACACGAAAACATGATGAAACTCACGACTTATGCAAGGCAGAAAGGGCTAGAAATACTCCTGGGATGCGATGCCAACTCGCACCATCTGGTGTGGGGGAGCACCGACATAAATCCCAGGGGTGAGAGCCTATTCAACTTTGTGGTAGGTATGGAGCTACACATCCTGAATAGAGGAACAGAACCTACCTTCCTGGACTCTAGAAGACAGGAAGTAATAGATATAACCATATGCTCAGGCGGAATACTGGACCTGTTGAGGGGATGGAGGGTCTCTGATGAGCCCTCAGGATCAGACCACAGGCAGGTCCGTTTCACCATGGAGCAAGTACAGAGCCAAGGGTTATGGAAGAGAAATCCTAGGAAAACAAATTGGAGAGGGTACGAGGAAGACCTTAGGAGTCGACTCAAGGAAGCACCCACTAGATTCCACACCAAAGAAAATTTGGAAACAGCGGCAGACTACTTGAATGATGCCATTAAATACTCATACGAGATGAACTGCCCATTAGAGTCAAAGAACCCTTCAGCCAAAACACCATGGTGGAATAAAGAGCTAGCTAAGCTAAGGGCTGAGGGGAGAAGACTCTTTAATAGGGCTAGAAATGTAAATACACCGAGATCCTGGGAGGAGTACAGGAAATCTCAGAGAATTTACAAAAAGGCCATAGTAAAAGCTAAAAGGAAAGGATGGAGAAGTTTTTGCTCAAGTATAGAGAGTGCTCCTGAAGCATCTAGACTGAGTAGAATACTCTGCAAGGAAAACCAAACACAATGGGGCTGCCTTAAGCGTCCCAATGGAGGGTACACAGAAACTGCGGAGGAGACCCTACGGCACCTTATGGAAATTCATTTCCCAGGCTTTAGGGAGGACTCAGCAGACAACAACAACAGGCAGAGACCCATGACCGTGCACAAATCAAGGGCATGGGGACTGGCAGCTAAGGTGGTCTATCCACAAGCAGTGGAATGGGCGGTCGGTTCCTTCGAGCCTCTAAAGGCTCCAGGACCTGATGGAATATACCCGATCCTGCTGCAGAAAGGGCTGAGCATCTTGCTAGGCCCAATGACAAAAATCTACAGGGCAAGTATTGCCCTTAGACATGTCCCCCAGAAGTGGAGAGAAACCAAGGTGGTTTTCATACCTAAACCTGGCAAGAACGGTCACGTCAGGGCAAAGGACTATAGACCAATTAGCCTTATGTCCTTTGTATTGAAGACCTTAGAGAGACTGGTGGACAGATTTCTCAAGTCCAACTCTCTAATACAACAACCTCTAGCCGACTCTCAGTATGCCTACAGGGAGGGCAGGTCTACCGAAACCGCCCTACATCACCTGATAGGCAAAGTTGAGAGTCAGCTGGAGGCAAAGGGCTATGCGATCGGAATCTTCCTGGACATCGAGGGCGCTTTCGATAGCACTTCACACGAGGTGGTAGGGGAGGCACTGATCAAACATGGAGTTCAAGAACCACTGGTGGACTGGATAGGAAATATGCTAGTGGACAGACGCTTAACGGTGGAGTGCCAAGACATCTCCATCAGAGGAAAACCAACGAGAGGCTGCCCACAGGGGGGAGTTTTATCTCCTCTGTTGTGGTGTCTAGTGATAGACGACCTGCTAAAGGAGCTACAGAGGAAAGGTTTCTCGACCTTTGGCTATGCTGATGACGTGGCCATAGTGGTTAGAGGACCATTTCTCAACACACTAAGGGACCAAGCAAAGGATACCTTAAGGATTGTGCAAAACTGGTGTGAGAACAGATGTCTAACGGTTAATCCGAGCAAGACAAATATTATGGTCTTCACCAGAAAATATAAACCTGAACCCATAAAGACGTTAAAACTCTGGGGAGAGGAAATACCGTTTACAGACTCGGTGAAATACTTGGGACTGTTTCTAGATCCTAAGCTTAGCTGGGGAAAACATCTCATAAAGCAAAGGAAAAGTTCTATGCATCCATGTGGATGTGCAGAAGGGCAATGAGCAAGTCGTGGGGCATCAGCGCTGGTGCAGCTTTGTGGCTGTACAGGGCGGTCCTGCTACCGCGGCTGCTATACGCGTCAGTCGTCTGGTGGACGAGAATAAATAAAGGGGAGGTAGAGAAACTACTTAGAAGCCTGCAAGGTAACTACCTAAGGGCTGCAGTAGGGGCCATGAGAACCACACCCACAGAGGCGCTTGAAATAGCACTCAGTGTTACGCCAATAGGCTTGGCCGTGATAAAATCAGCCAATACCACGGCATACCGTCTGAAATGTCAGGGTGAATGGAGAAACACAGGACTGGGACACACCAGGCTTGGTCTTCTCCAAAAGTACCCTATAGAGGGAATACAAGACAGAACTACAAGAAAGTATCAACTGGTAAAACACTTTAAGATATGGATACCTGATAGAAATGAGTGGCTGAAAACCGGGCGGAATCATGGACACAAAGGTGGACATGTGGTTCACGGACGGATCAGGGATAAACAACTGCTTTGGAGCAGGAGTATATGGACCTGGGGAAAACTATAGGGAGAGTATTCCAATGGGAGGCGACTGCACGGTCTTTATAGCAGAGATGCTCGCCATCCTCAGATGTGCCGAACTGAACCTAACCAAAGGAACAAATTGCAGGAAAATATATATCTGCACAGACAGTAGGGCGGCCCTTCTGGCGTTGGCGGGTGCGACCACCGAGTCTTGCTTGGTATGGGACTGCATGCTGGCGCTGGAGGAGCTGTGTGGAACAAATAAAGTAACGTTAGTCTGGGTGCCCGGGCATCAGGGCATACCGGGAAACGAAATAGCAGACTCACTGGCTAGAGAAGGGGCTAGCAAAGCACCAGATAGTCGGGAGATGGGAGTGCCCTTTACGATGGGTAAGAACTTCATCAGGGAAAATATAGACAAACAACATAAGGCCAGGTGGGATAATCTGAAATCCTGCCGACAGGCCAAATTCCTGATGAAAGACATAAATGGTAACAGAACCAAGGAACTGCTCACGTTGAATAGGCAGAAATTGAGGATGGG
>NW_028191069.1:0-35714 GCF_048542155.1 Nylanderia fulva | reverse complement strand
ATATTCATACAAGAATATAAATTCATTCTGTTGCAATTGAAATAAATGTGCAATGTATCGTTAAAAGTTATTACAATTATACAAACATTTACATATATGATTAAATAAAATATATATGTATACTATAATATAATTATATATTTTATATATGTACATATATACCATATATTTCAATTATTTTGAACTGTATTGCATAAATTGTTACTTATACAAAGTTATGTGATAAGAATCGATAATACATATATTTGTGATACTTGAATTACTAGAAAGCTGCTCTATATATCTGTACTTTAAAAAGTAACTGATATCCTAAAAAAATCATAAAAATGAAAAGGTCGGGCCATGTTCAAAAAAAGAAGGTACTCAAAAATTTAAACGATCTAATAATAAATTATCACGAAAAGTAACTGATATGTTATTCAAGGTGCCAGTTCAAAGTGAACATACGTAAAGTGTATATTATCTAAATTTAGTAATAATATATTACCATGAAAAGTAACTGTGTTATTTTATTCAAGGTGCAAGTTCACATTGAACATACATACATACATATAAGTAAAACTGATTACAATTTGATTCTAGAAAATAAGTGCGATATGTTATTCTTAGTGCACAAAATATAATAGTCGTTTATAGAGATTTGATTTGAAATTCGTACTAGCCCGTACAATGAAAAATAATTGCTCGTAATTCCAGAGTACCAATTTGTTAATGACTCAGAAAAATAACATGGCGGCCTGCTCTCAAAAAACTATGATGTTTCTCGATGTCCATTTAGAAATAATGTCGAAGCTCTTACAGAATAATTACTACAACATTTGAAGTACGAAAAGTATTACATTAGAAGAAGATTAGATTAGAATAAGGATTCCACGTATTTTTAAAAGCTCTACACACAACGAAGTGAATATACAAAACTATATACAAATACCTTTTTCTTCTGTGTTTCTGAAGAAAATTGTAAGTCAAATGAAACCTTGCTATTCAAAACCTATTCTTCATGATCGCAAGACACTATTTTCTATTTAAAAGACATCTGCTAAAATTTTAATAAATAGATATTATTTATGATAGAAATGATTTTATTTATGATAAAAATGATTTATAAATTTTACTTAATACACACCCGTTTCGAGCAACAAGGCAAAGTTTTCTGATCAATAACTTACTCCCTGAAAATACGGTATAACACAAATCGGAAGTTGATACGAAAATTCGAAATTTTACTAAAGAAAGATTGGAGGTTTTTAATTTATACAATTTTCACAACTCTTATTTCAATTATTTATTCTACCCATCGAAAGTTTTTTGAGAGCAGGCCGCCATGTTATTTTTCTGAGTCATTAACAAATTGGTACTCTGGAATTACGAGCAATTATTTTTCATTGTACGGGCTAGTACGAATTTCAAATCAAATCTCTATAAACGACTATTATATTTTGTGCACTAAGAATAACATATCGCACTTATTTTCTAGAATCAAATTGTAATCAGTTTTACTTATATGTATGTATGTATGTTCAATGTGAACTTGCACCTTGAATAAAATAACACAGTTACTTTTCATGGTAATATATTATTACTAAATTTAGATAATATACACTTTACGTATGTTCACTTTGAACTGGCACCTTGAATAACATATCAGTTACTTTTCGTGATAATTTATTATTAGATCGTTTAAATTTTTGAGTACCTTCTTTTTTTGAACATGGCCCGACCTTTTCATTTTTATGATTTTTTTAGGATATAAAATATTCGGATTTTCCCAGTCAAATTCATGTTTAAAATCCATTCTACGTTTACTTATAACTGAGTAATTACTCTCATGCAATTTTATATTATTTTTGTGTTCTTTAATCCGAGTATTTAAATGTCTCTTTGTTTGTCTTATATATGAGAAATCTCGTATGGTTGATGTAATTGCTTTTGTTGTATTTATAATTTCAGAATCATTTGATAAAGACCACAAGTCGAAACGTGAAAACAAAATTTCGATAGTAGTAGTATAGTGGCAGGTATGGCCCGTCAAAACAAACCCCCACCACCGAACCCTCTGGCGCCGTGTCTTAGCTTATCTTTGGTATGGCCTGTCAAAACAAACCCCCACCACCGGCCCTTCTGGCGTCGCGGCTTATCTTTCCCCCACCACCGGCGTCTGGTTTTTCCGAGTGCGGGTGTTGGGGGAAAAGGGTGTTGGGGGGGAAAAAAATGGCGACTAGCCCCGAAAGGTGGATAAGAGAATTTTTTTTTATTTTTTCTGATTTTCTCTGGATTTGAACCCGGGACCTTCGTGTTTCCGAGCAGGGTCCTAGTATGTTGAGCTAAACGAGATTTTACTAGTCTAAGGATTAGACGAGGTATTTAAGCTAAAGTTGCGTAGAGTACGGTATGGGGGTTCGGGAATACGAATGGCAAGGATAGCTCATTGAATCAAATAGTCGATATTGGACGGGGGTGGGGTAAAAACATTTTGACCAAGAAAAGCGTCATGCGGTCGACCGGGAATCGGTGACAGGTAGTGGCTGACAATGCCGTAGGGTAATAAAAGAAAAAGAACACGCAAATATTTGTACAGGCGAGCATTCCAACTCGTGTCACGATAAAAAAAAATAATACATCATCGTAGATTAGAAAGAATGCTTATTGTTGAAAAAATGTCAGATAAAATTTTATTTTAAAATAACTCGCGGCTTAATGAAGGTGAACAGGAACATGCACGTTGAGGAAATTTCTGGAAAAAGGAAGTGAAAGAAAATCGAATAATGGTTTAAAAAGTACAAATATGGTTTATATTTAAAATATTTTTACAGAACAAAATTATTCACAAACATTTCAAGAAAATATTCGTCAAATAATTATTAACATTTACGTTTCGATATGATTGCATGTACAATTTGTTCGAAATAAAGTGAAATTATTTCTAAAAATATTATCTCAAAATATACATCGAGAAATGTTAAATCTTTCAGCTGGGTGCGTACATTACGTTCTATTTCCTTACTGTTACCTCTGATCGTGAGTTTCACGATACTGTTATTGATGCTACCGTTGACAGGGAAGATTTAACTGTATTTTGTTAATTAAATATCGAGCACATTTGTTGACATTAATTAAAATAAAATTTAGGCGATTTAAATTAGCGTTCACACAATCAACTATATTTTCTACACCTTGAAAAATCGTTCTCTGCATGACTATCGCAATGTTGTAAGTTTTACGTCTTTTCGCCTTCGGTCCGTTTGCGTTCGCATCCTCCGCAGTTTCGGAAGAAAGATCTTCTTGCTCGTTTTCACGATATGTTATTAGTATGGCTCTAGCACCATATGCGGTAGTGAAATTTATAATTATCTTGTTAAAGATGATCGAGCTCAAATTAATTTTATCACCGTTTAAGTAGTTCGACATTGTTTCCATCTTATTTTAATATACAGAAACGTTCAAATAGACGACTAAGAAAAATCAAATTTGCGGTTGGAATGATTGTAAAACATAAACATAAAAAAAAATGAAAGTCAGGAATCTGCAAACAGGATTTCCGGTGTAATAATAGGTTGGCACAAAAATAAATATAGCCATGAAAAAATGTTCGCCAGCAACGAACAGCAGCGCAAAGTATACTATCCCTGCTCTATGACTTTCAATACTTCTTGTAATTATGAGAATGCAAAGAAATAACCACATTACATAATACTTACTCAAAAGAACACAATTTGTTACATAAATGAAAATCATTGATACTCATCTTGTTTTTGAAATACTAGACAACACAAGCGCACGCTACGCGTGCGATTATCTGATTTCGTTTCATGCTTTTATTTAATTTTATTTAATTTTATTTTGAGCTTTACTGTCAAACTATTAATAATCGTCATGATGACAACTGCTCAATGCTACGAATATAATGCGAATCGAGACAACCAATTAGCATCGCGAAAAAGCGATAACAATAAACTTTGAGAAATGCGATCATCGACTTTATACATGCCTTTTTTAGAAAAAGATATTTATTAATTTACAGCCTCGTCTCTTTTTCAAACTCAATTTATAAAAATATTTTATCATTTCTTCTAGTTTATTCTAATCCCTTTATTAATTTAGTTATTCTGTTTATTTTATTTATCACATGTATTTCATATATATGTGTTACAATATATTTAATAAATTTTATTATTTCTCGTTTCACTTTATTACTTAATCGTAGTTATCATTGATTTATTCTTTATTTACATTTTTTATTTTTAATTTAGACGCTCTGACTTCAACAACTAGATGGGTCGAAAATAGCGAAATAGGTCATTATTTTTGTACATTCGAAGGCACGCATTACGTACCAAATAAAATGATGGCAAGACTTTTTCCACGCGATACCGCTATAATTGAAAAAAAAAACAATATCAAATATGGTAAACAAGTGGCTATCTGAAAACGCAAACGCAGTAATTAAGAGATTAACAAGTATTTATTGTAAATTTAATGTACGCCCTTCTGTTTGATATATAATACTCATTATAAATGTATCATATCAAGAAGAAAGACGTACATTGAAATCTGTTTTTTGGATCATCTTCAGCGCAATTAAATACTAAAACAAAATAATAACACATTTTACGTCATCTAAATATTGAAAGATTTTAAAATGCTAATTTCAAAGTATCAAACAATGTAATAAAATTTTAAAAAAATGTCAAATTTCTCAAAAATGTCAAGTACCCCCGCCCCCTCTCCTTAATTTGATTGCACGGTTCAAAGAACATTAAAAATCTTTATAACTTTTATTTCAAACATTTTTTTATATCTTATACTGTTTCGACGGTATTAGCTCAGAAATAAAAAAATACAATTTTTTTCAAGAAGGTGTTTTACTCCTTAAATGTCGAGATACGCAGCTAAAAAAATACAGGTCTAATATTTTTTAATGCTCTAAAACATACTCCAAGTTCATTAAAATCGGTGAGGGCCACTTCCGACCGTTCCCTTGTAAGAGTTATCTAATATTATTAATTATTAGAATATCTTGTCAGAAACAAAATTTCAGCTGTAATAGATCATTGGAACGATACGAGATGAAAAGTGACAAGGGATACAAAAACGGACATTATTTCTGATTGTGAACAAGATGTAGCATATAAATCAATCAAACTATCTCAAGCACACAAATTTAAATCATTCTCAGGTTAATATTTAATTTTATTAATATTTTTTTATCTAAACAACTTTCAACCATAATTATTTAATGTTTCGTGTTGATATTTCAATTTTCTTTAATGTTAATAATCCTTTTTAATATTAATAAATATAATATTATTGCTGAAAAAATTTTGTATAAATTTATATAAGCGGCTAATAAGAGCAGATTCAACATCAAGGTTAAACAACTAATTTATTACATCTAATTTATGTATACTGATACAAACAATACAGTTTAAATTAAAACTATAAAAATAGACTCGAAAATTGAAACAAATTAGGAAGCGAACGTTTCGATCCAATTTTTCGGATCTTCTTCAGCGCAGTATAAAAAGCAAAATTAAAATCAACAAAGTCTGAATGTTTTACGTATAAACGTCTAATAAACATATTTAAACGCCGTTACATCAGTAAACGAAATAAAACGTCGTAAGATTAATATGACTCTCGCTAAGCTATCACATTTACGTTACTGTGGGAAGCGATCCTCTCTAGTTTTCTGACTACGAGGTTGGCAGGTGTTAGAATATAAAATATTAATCGCATCCTATAAATTAAAATAATTTTCTCAATACACCTCAATAATTATAAGATCCAAAGTCAAGTGCGTTATAAAACAATAATCTAACATATGGTATAAAAAAATGCTAATAAAAACTTACATGTATTTATGATGTGACAATATTTTAATTGTAACAGTTACAACAGTAACACTAGTGAAATCCTCATGTCAGTAGAACGGCTCAGAGGAAACTGAAGCTCAGTTGGAAACGAAAAGTGACAAACAATTATAATCATTTTGTATTTGTTATTTAACCTTAGAGTTTAGGTAGTCTCTCTATAGCTTCAATATAAATATCGGATAGATTTTCAGTATCAGTCTGTAAATTGAGACTATTATTTTGTCTTTTTATGTATATCATTTCTGATACTGATCTTTTTCCGTAATAAATTTCTTTATCTAAAATATTAATGTTGTCCCAATCAAATTCATGGTTAAAATTAACGCGGTGGTCCGTTATTACTGATTTAGTATTAGTATTTCTAACAATGTGTTTCTTATGTTCAGAAATTCTTGTGGTCAGTCTTCTACTAGTCTGGCCCACGTAAGAAGCGTCGCAGTTTGAACAATTAATTTTGTAAACAACGTTTGTATTATTCATTGTAGAAATAGTATCTTTATGTACTCGTATGTATTTATTTAGTTTATTAAAACTAAAGAAGGATAATTTAATATTCATGTTCCTAATAATATTTCTGAATTGTTCCGTCAATCCGGGTAAAAATGGAATAGTGAAAAAACGTCTTTTCACTATTATTATTATTATTGTTGTTACCCACGTTATCACGTTTGCAATGAATTTTTTAATAGACAAAGTGGTTCGCTATATATTCATTTTTTAAAAGAAAATAATAGATACAATAAAAAATTTAATTTTTTATTACAGAAAAAACTAAACATTTGTGACATAAAACCGATACACTATAATTATCAATATAATAATTTAGATTCAAAACTTAAGCTACCAATACAATCATGTCCTAATTATGTTTCTTTTAATAATAACGAAGTAACGCGGAACACCTCGGATAGAATAACGGACGTTAAAATAAATCCTGCCTTTTTCAACAATACATGTCAAGATTTAAAACAGTTGAAAGATAAATGGTTTATCAACAAGTCTTCAATTAATATTCCCGATAATATCCAATGTTTTTTACAGTTGGGGAGTAATTTTAGTTTACCTTTTGACAACAGAACTAATTTAACGATAGAGTTTGTTAAGAACATTGAAAATAATAATGCGAATACTTATTTAGTCAGCTCTTTTAATTTTTAAAGCCACAATCTCCACTTGATTCCTCTCGACCAATAGAGTCAAACGCGATGTTATTGCGGCAATTATGAAGGAAAGAACATTTTGGAAAGGAATTTGAATCCTATGGTTGGGATCTCAAAAATTCCCCCTGTTCCTTCTCTTAACATCCCCTGTAAAGAAATAGGTGAGAAAAATATTGGTCCGAAAGTTGGCTGACAGGGGGAATTTTTGAGATTGTGCTTGAGATAGTTTGATTGATTTATATGCTACATCTTGTTCACAATCAGAAATAATGTCCGTTTTTGTATCCCTTGTCACTCTTCATCTCGTATCGTTCCAATGATCTATTACAGCTGAAATTTTGTTTCTGACAAGATATTCTAATAATTAATAATATTAGATAACTCTTACAAGGGAACGGTCGGAAGTGGCCCTCACCGATTTTAATGAACTTGGAGTATGTTTTAGAGCATTAAAAAATATTAGACCTGTATTTTTTTAGCTGCGTATCTCGACATTTAAGGAGTAAAACACCTTCTTGAAAAAAATTGTATTTTTTTATTTCTGAGCTAATACCGTCGAAACAGTATAAGATATAAAAAAATGTTTGAAATAAAAGTTATAAAGATTTTTAATGTTCTTTGAACCGTGCAATCAAATTAAGGAGAGGGGGCGGGGTACTTGACATTTTTGAGAAATTTGACATTTTTTTAAAATTTTATTACATTGTTTGATACTTTGAAATTAGCATTTTAAAATCTTTCAATATTTAGATGACGTAAAATGTGTTATTATTTTGTTTTAGTATTTAATTGCGCTGAAGATGATCCAAAAAACAGATTTCAATGTACATCTTTCTTCTTGATATGATACATTTATAATGAGTATTATATATCAAACAGAAGGGCGTACATTAAATTTACAATAAATACTTGTTAATCTCTTAATTACTGCGTTTGCGTTTTCAGATAGCCACTTGTTTACCATATTTGATATTGTTTCTTTTTTCAATTATAGCGGTATCGCGTGAAAAAAGTCTTGCCATCATTTTATTTGGTACGTAATGCGTGCCTTCGAATGTACAAAAATAATGACCTATTTCGCTATTTTCGACCCATCCAGTTGTTGAAGTCAGAGCGTCTAAATTAAAAATAAAAAATGTAAATAAAGAATAAATCAATGATAATTACGATTAAGTAATAAAGTGAAACGAGAAATAATAAAATTTATTAAATATATTGTAACACATATATAATAAATACATGTGATAAATAAAATAAACAGAATAACTAAATTAATAAAGGGATTAGAATAAACTAGAAGAAATGATAAAATATTTTTATAAATTGAGTTTGAAAAAGAGACGAGGCTGTAAATTAATAAATATCTTTTTCTAAAAAAGGCATGTATAAAGTCGATGATCGCATTTCTCAAAGTTTATTGTTATCGCTTTTTCGCGATGCTAATTGGTTGTCTCGATTCGCATTATATTCGTAGCATTGAGCAGTTGTCATCATGACGATTATTAATAGTTTGACAGTAAAGCTCAAAATAAAATTAAATAAAATTAAATAAAAGCATGAAACGAAATCAGATAATCGCACGCGTAGCGTGCGCTTGTGTTGTCTAGTATTTCAAAAACAAGATGAGTATCAATGATTTTCATTTATGTAACAAATTGTGTTCTTTTGAGTAAGTATTATGTAATGTGGTTATTTCTTTGCATTCTCATAATTACAAGAAGTATTGAAAGTCATAGAGCAGGGATAGTATACTTTGCGCTGCTGTTCGTTGCTGGCGAACATTTTTTCATGGCTATATTTATTTTTGTGCCAACCTATTATTACACCGGAAATCCTGTTTGCAGATTCCTGACTTTCATTTTTTTTTATGTTTATGTTTTACAATCATTCCAACCGCAAATTTGATTTTTCTTAGTCGTCTATTTGAACGTTTCTGTATATTAAAATAAGATGGAAACAATGTCGAACTACTTAAACGGTGATAAAATTAATTTGAGCTCGATCATCTTTAACAAGATAATTATAAATTTCACTACCGCATATGGTGCTAGAGCCATACTAATAACATATCGTGAAAACGAGCAAGAAGATCTTTCTTCCGAAACTGCGGAGGATGCGAACGCAAACGGACCGAAGGCGAAAAGACGTAAAACTTACAACATTGCGATAGTCATGCAGAGAACGATTTTTCAAGGTGTAGAAAATATAGTTGATTGTGTGAACGCTAATTTAAATCGCCTAAATTTTATTTTAATTAATGTCAACAAATGTGCTCGATATTTAATTAACAAAATACAGTTAAATCTTCCCTGTCAACGGTAGCATCAATAACAGTATCGTGAAACTCACGATCAGAGGTAACAGTAAGGAAATAGAACGTAATGTACGCACCCAGCTGAAAGATTTAACATTTCTCGATGTATATTTTGAGATAATATTTTTAGAAATAATTTCATTTTATTTCGAACAAATTGTACATGCAATCATATCGAAACGTAAATGTTAATAATTATTTGACGAATATTTTCTTGAAATGTTTGTGAATAATTTTGTTCTGTAAAAATATTTTAAATATAAACCATATTTGTACTTTTAAAACCATTATTCGATTTTCTTTCACTTCCTTTTTCCAGAAATTTCCTCAACGTGCATGTTCCTGTTCACCTTCATTAAGCCGCGAGTTATTTTAAAATAAAATTTTATCTGACATCTTTTCAACAATAAGCATTCTTTCTAATCTACGATGATGTATTATTTTTTTTATCGTGACACGAGTTGGAATGCTCGCCTGTACAAATATTTGCGTGTTCTTTTTCTTTTATTACCCTACGGCATTGTCAGCCACTACCTGTCACCGATTCCCGGTCGACCGCATGACGCTTTTCTTGGTCAAAATGTTTTTACCCCACCCCCGTCCAATATCGACTATTTGATTCGACGAGCTATCCTTGCCATTCGTATTCCCGAACCCCCCATACCGTACTCTACGCAACTTTAGCTTAAATACCTCGTCTAATCCTTAGACTAGTAAAATCTCGTTTAGCTCAACATACTAGGATCCTGCTCGGAAACACGAAGGTCCCGGGTTCAAATCCAGAGAAAATCAGAAAAAATAAAAAAAAATTCTCATCCCCACCTTTCGGGGCCAGTCGCCATTTTTTTCCCCCCCAACACCCTTTTCCCCCAACACCCGCACTCGGAAAAACCAGACGCCGGTGGTGGGGGAAAGATAAGCCGCGACGCCAGAAGGGCCGGTGGTGGGGGTTTGTTTTGACAGGCCATACCAAAGATAAGATAAGACACGGCGCCAGAGGGTTCGGTGGTGGGGGTTTGTTTTGACGGGCCATACCTGCCACTATACTACTACTATCGAAATTTTGTAAAGCGCAGCAAGTTAAAAAACGGTGTACGACTTTCACTCTTCCGCCGTGAACTTTGTGTCCTCCAAGTTTACGATCGCTATCGCATCTACACATACATACATCTACACACCACGACACACTTGTAATTTTTTCATTTTTAGTAAATTTTTGTTGTTGTCTGTTAATTACGCACAGTGTTCTGTGTTTTTTCCTTTCTTGAGCCATGATCTCGAGTGCGTTATCCAGTTCTCAAAAGTGATGTTATAACGTATTTAACAAGTTACTCGAATTTCTTTTTCAAACTGAACCTAAAAGTTTTCGAACTGCTTTACAAGTTAAATCTATAATTTCTAGAAGTTAAAAGATGAACATTTTAATTTCACACCTCGAACATTTTATTAGCATTTTTCAAATAGTAGTAAACAAATTTAAATTTGTTGTAAAAAACTGAAAAAGAAAAACACTTTCACATCTCGAACCTTTCTTTAAGGATTTTGTAAATGGTAGTAATGATTTTTTTGAAATTGGTCTTTTTCGAACTGTGACCCTAAATAACTCCTGAACGAGTCAAAGTATCAGCTTCCGGTTCGCTCCAAAAATTTCTTTATAATTTAAAAGATATAATACAATATCAATATTCAAAAGGTATAATACAATATGGGAGGTTATATTTGAAATTTTTATGTAATTCCCCTGGGACATCTTTTTAAGAGTAGTTCCTTGAAATAATAAACATGTATTTCGCATTTTTTTTTAAATTTTGACTCATTTATGAAATATAAAGGGTAAAGTAGATTTTATAAACACCCTGCATATATGTATACATAATAATAATAATATTAATATTAATAATAATAATAATAATATTATAATAATTTAAAAACAAAATATAATACACAATCTCTTCTCATACTGACAAATAATTTATTGATACTAATCACCATGTTTTGACCATAGCTTTTAGTCCTTTTCAAGTGAACTAAAAAATACAAAGTCATTAGTAATTAAACCACAAAATTATAAAACAATACCACTATAAACGTAGTGATTAGTATCAATAAATTATTTGCCAGTACGGTCGAGAAGAGATTGTGCATTATTTTTTATTTTTTATTTTTCTGGCGGTCTTGACATATTTGATTATTAATTTGAAAATATTTTTGGATTGGATGGAAGACGCAGGGTGGCGAGAAAATGGTGAAATCCGATTTATTTAATACCCACCGTGAAACACGGATTCTGTGATAGTATCAAGCTATGAGTGCTGGAGAAGTTGAAAAATTATATTTTATTGATATAATAAATTATGAAACATATATTGCCATTTTAAAAAATAATCTAATCATTAATATGGAGAAACTTAAACTCGAAGATCAATACATTTTCCAGCAATATTCCCACCATTCCTCGGACAAATAATTGTCATTTCCTCTTACCTGAGGATCTTAACAATTATTTTTCAACGTCTATTCACTTTGCACTTGAGGGCTAAACACTTTTTTAACACCCTCCTTTCAAGCGTCGTGCACATATACAAGATGGTGAAAAATTAAATTTTTGTTGTCTTCGCGCATGTATATCCGCGATAGGCTCTCATAACGACTTATATCTTTCCTTAAAATGTTAAAATTTATATATTTTATTTTTATGATGTTATTAAGAAAGAAAGAAATTATAATATAAACAAATAAGATAATTATGCACTTTAGGGAAGCCATCTCCGATTATTTTGACCTTGACATATGTTGTCAAGGTCATAATTTTAAGTAAAAGGTTTCAATCTATGTTTGTCATTAATTACAAAGTTATTCACGAAATTAATCTAATAAATAAAACATTACGCAAATACTTTTTCACGCAAAGCGACGTCCCACATGGGTTTTCAATTTCGGTTTTCAATCACACACACATACAACACACACACACACACACGCACGCACGCACGTGCACGCGCACACACACATACACACACACAGTAAAGTCAACGCGTGGGCGGGGGAGGGGCTTCCCCGTCCATAACATTTACTTTATTACGCATAAATAAGTTTTGCTAAGCTATGTACACTCTATTAAATGATGTCATAACACAATGTCAAAACAAAGAGCAACTGCTAAAACCTTGTGATACTTATTGCGGACTACATACTACGTCGAGGTCAAAGTCATTGAGACTATCTACCCCCATCGGCATATTTACTGTCATTATTTCAAAGAAAGCATCTAATCAGTTTTCACCATGAAATGTCTTTTTGAAAATAAATTCCGCCAAATAATGATTGTGAAATTGAATGCGAGAAATGCATAGAATTTCATATTTTATTTATTTCACTGCGAATTAACTGTTACTGTTCCAACTATAAAACCTGTATACATCGCAAACCGATATTTATTATCGATATAATCTGTACTAATATATAAAGACAAAGAGTTTGTCAGTTTGTTTGTTTGTCCTCGATGATCTTTAAAACAAGTAGACCGATTGAAATGCAATTTTAAGAGTTGATTCTTTATCATCTTGGGAATGTTATAGGCTGTGTAACATATTTTTATCCACCCACGTAAACACACGTTTATTGATCAATTTTTACGCAATCTGTACCAAAATTAAAGGTTTAAGAAAGAAAATGAAAAGCGTAAAGAAGAAAAAAAATGATAAGAGTGATAAGAATAATAAGAAATTTAAAAAAAATAAAAAATAAATTTAAAAAAAATTAAATTTATAATTTACTTTTAATTTTTTTAAATATTATTAATTTGTTGTATTTTCAAAAAATAAATATATTTTCTTATATGTATAAATAGTTTCATTTAATATAAATGATATTAATAGCATTCCCAAAAAATTTGTAAAATTTTCAATTTGTTTTGTATTTAAATGTTAATTTGTATTTTCAAAAAATAAATGTATTTTCTTATATGTATAAATATATTTATTTAATAAAAATAATATTAATGGTATTCCCGAAAAATTTGATACTTTTGTCAAAATCGCTCAATAAACATATGTTTACGTGAGTGGGTGCGTGGGTAGACGAATAAAAATATATTACACAGTCTACAACATTCCCAAGATGGCATTCTCGAAAAATTTGTAAAATTTTGGTACAGATTGCGTAAAAATTGATCAATAAACGTGTGTTTACGTGGGTGGATAAAAATATGTTACACAGCCTATAACATTCCCAAGATGATAAAGAATCAACTCTTAAAATTGCATTTCAATCGGTCTACTTGTTTTAAAGATCATCGAGGACAAACAAACAAACTGACAAACTCTTTGTCTTTATATATTAGTACAGATTATATCGATAATAAATATCGGTTTGCGATGTATACAGGTTTTATAGTTGGAACAGTAACAGTTAATTCGCAGTGAAATAAATAAAATATGAAATTCTATGCATTTCTCGCATTCAATTTCACAATCATTATTTGGCGGAATTTATTTTCAAAAAGACATTTCATGGTGAAAACTGATTAGATGCTTTCTTTGAAATAATGACAGTAAATATGCCGATGGGGGTAGATAGTCTCAATGACTTTGACCTCTACGTAGTATGTAGTCCGCAATAAGTATCACAAGGTTTTAGCAGTTGCTCCTTATTTTGACATTGTGTTATGACATCATTTAATAGAGTGTACATAGCTTAGCAAAACTTATTTATGCGTAATAAAGTAAATGTTATGGACGGGGAAGCCCCTCCACCGCCCACGCGTTGACTTTACTGTGTGTGTGTATATGTGTGTGCGCGTGCACGTGCGTGCGTGCGTGTGTGTGTGTGTGTGTTGTATGTGTGTGTGATTGAAAACCGAAATTGAAAACCCATGTGGGACGTCGCTTTGCGTGAAAAAGTATTTGCGTAATGTTTTATTTATTAGATTAATTTCGTGAATAACTTTGTAATTAATGACAAACATAGATTGAAACCTTTTACTTAAAATTATGACCTTGACAACATATGTCAAGGTCAAAATAATCGGAGATGGCTTCCCTAAAGTGCATAATTATCTTATTTGTTTATATTATAATTTCTTTCTTTCTTAATAACATCATAAAAATAAAATATATAAATTTTAACATTTTAAGGAAAGATATAAGTCGTTATGAGAGCCTATCGCGGATATACATGCGCGAAGACAACAAAAATTTAATTTTTCACCATCTTGTATATGTGCACGACGCTTGAAAGGAGGGTGTTAAAAAAGTGTTTAGCCCTCAAGTGCAAAGTGAATAGACGTTGAAAAATAATTGTTAAGATCCTCAGGTAAGAGGAAATGACAATTATTTGTCCGAGGAATGGTGGGAATATTGCTGGAAAATGTATTGATCTTCGAGTTTAAGTTTCTCCATATTAATAATTAGATTATTTTTTAAAATGGCAATATATGTTTCATAATTTATTATATCAATAAAATATAATTTTTCAACTTCTCCAGCACTCATAGCTTGATACTATCACAGAATCCGTGTTTCACGGTGGGTATTAAATAAATCGGATTTCACCATTTTCTCGCCACCCTGCGTCTTCCATCCAATCCAAAAATATTTTCAAATTAATAATCAAATATGTCAAGACCGCCAGAAAAATAAAAAATAAAAAATAATGCACAATCTCTTCTCGACCGTACTGGCAAATAATTTATTGATACTAATCACTACGTTTATAGTGGTATTGTTTTATAATTTTGTGGTTTAATTACTAATGACTTTGTATTTTTTAGTTCACTTGAAAAGGACTAAAAGCTATGGTCAAAACATGGTGATTAGTATCAATAAATTATTTGTCAGTATGAGAAGAGATTGTGTATTATATTTTGTTTTTAAATTATTATAATATTATTATTATTATTATTAATATTAATATTATTATTATTATGTATACATATATGCAGGGTGTTTATAAAATCTACTTTATCCTTTATATTTCATAAATGAGTCAAAATTTAAAAAAAAATGCGAAATACATGTTTATTATTTCAAGGAACTACTCTTAAAAAGATGTCCCAGGGGAATTACATAAAAATTTCAAATATAACCTCCCATATTGTATTATACCTTTTGAATATTGATATTGTATTATATCTTTTAAATTATAAAGAAATTTTTGGAGCGAACCGGAAGCTGATACTTTGACTCGTTCAGGAGTTATTTAGGGTCACAGTTCGAAAAAGACCAATTTCAAAAAAATCATTACTACCATTTACAAAATCCTTAAAGAAAGGTTCGAGATGTGAAAGTGTTTTTCTTTTTCAGTTTTTTACAACAAATTTAAATTTGTTTACTACTATTTGAAAAATGCTAATAAAATGTTCGAGGTGTGAAATTAAAATGTTCATCTTTTAACTTCTAGAAATTATAGATTTAACTTGTAAAGCAGTTCGAAAACTTTTAGGTTCAGTTTGAAAAAGAAATTCGAGTAACTTGTTAAATACGTTATAACATCACTTTTGAGAACTGGATAACGCACTCGAGATCATGGCTCAAGAAAGGAAAAAACACAGAACACTGTGCGTAATTAACAGACAACAACAAAAATTTACTAAAAATGGAAAAATTACAAGTGTGTCGTGGTGTGTAGATGTATGTATGTGTAGATGCGATAGCGATCGTAAACTTGGAGGACACAAAGTTCACGGCGGAAGAGTGAAAGTCGTACACCGTTTTTTAACTTGCTGCGCTTTACAAAATTTCGATAGTAGTAGTATAGTGGCAGGTATGGCCCGTCAAAACAAACCCCCACCACCGAATCCTCTGGCGCCGTGTCTTATCTTATCTTTGGTATGGCCTGTCAAAACAAACCCCCACCACCGGCCCTTCTGGCGTCGCGGCTTATCTTTCCCCCACCACCGGCGTCTGGTTTTTCCGAGTGCTGGTGTTGGGGGAAAAGGGTGTTGGGGGGGAAAAAAAATGGCGACTGGCCCCGAAAGGTGGGGATGAGAATTTTTTTTTATTTTTTCTGATTTTCTCTGGATTTGAACCCGGGACCTTCGTGTTTCCGAGCAGGATCCTAGTATGTTGAGCTAAACGAGATTTTACTAGTCTAAGGATTAGACGAGGTATTTAAGCTAAAGTTGCGTAGAGTACGGTATGGGGGTTCGGGAATACGAATGGCAAGGATAGCTCGTCGAATCAAATAGTCGATATTGGACGGGGGTGGGGTAAAAACATTTTGACCAAGAAAAGCGTCATGCGGTCGACCGGGAATCGGTGACAGGTAGTGGCTGACAATGCCGTAGGGTAATAAAAGAAAAAGAACACGCAAATATTTGTACAGGCGAGCATTCCAACTCGTGTCACGATAAAAAAAATAATACATCATCGTAGATTAGAAAGAATGCTTATTGTTGAAAAGATGTCAGATAAAATTTTATTTTAAAATAACTCGCGGCTTAATGAAGGTGAACAGGAACATGCACGTTGAGGAAATTTCTGGAAAAAGGAAGTGAAAGAAAATCGAATAATGGTTTTAAAAGTACAAATATGGTTTATATTTAAAATATTTTTACAGAACAAAATTATTCACAAACATTTCAAGAAAATATTCGTCAAATAATTATTAACATTTACGTTTCGATATGATTGCATGTACAATTTGTTCGAAATAAAATGAAATTATTTCTAAAAATATTATCTCAAAATATACATCGAGAAATGTTAAATCTTTCAGCTGGGTGCGTACATTACGTTCTATTTCCTTACTGTTACCTCTGATCGTGAGTTTCACGATACTGTTATTGATGCTACCGTTGACAGGGAAGATTTAACTGTATTTTGTTAATTAAATATCGAGCACATTTGTTGACATTAATTAAAATAAAATTTAGGCGATTTAAATTAGCGTTCACACAATCAACTATATTTTCTACACCTTGAAAAATCGTTCTCTGCATGACTATCGCAATGTTGTAAGTTTTACGTCTTTTCGCCTTCGGTCCGTTTGCGTTCGCATCCTCCGCAGTTTCGGAAGAAAGATCTTCTTGCTCGTTTTCACGATATGTTATTAGTATGGCTCTAGCACCATATGCGGTAGTGAAATTTATAATTATCTTGTTAAAGATGATCGAGCTCAAATTAATTTTATCACCGTTTAAGTAGTTCGACATTGTTTCCATCTTATTTTAATATACAGAAACGTTCAAATAGACGACTAAGAAAAATCAAATTTGCGGTTGGAATGATTGTAAAACATAAACATAAAAAAAAATGAAAGTCAGGAATCTGCAAACAGGATTTCCGGTGTAATAATAGGTTGGCACAAAAATAAATATAGCCATGAAAAAATGTTCGCCAGCAACGAACAGCAGCGCAAAGTATACTATCCCTGCTCTATGACTTTCAATACTTCTTGTAATTATGAGAATGCAAAGAAATAACCACATTACATAATACTTACTCAAAAGAACACAATTTGTTACATAAATGAAAATCATTGATACTCATCTTGTTTTTGAAATACTAGACAACACAAGCGCACGCTACGCGTGCGATTATCTGATTTCGTTTCATGCTTTTATTTAATTTTATTTAATTTTATTTTGAGCTTTACTGTCAAACTATTAATAATCGTCATGATGACAACTGCTCAATGCTACGAATATAATGCGAATCGAGACAACCAATTAGCATCGCGAAAAAGCGATAACAATAAACTTTGAGAAATGCGATCATCGACTTTATACATGCCTTTTTTAGAAAAAGATATTTATTAATTTACAGCCTCGTCTCTTTTTCAAACTCAATTTATAAAAATATTTTATCATTTCTTCTAGTTTATTCTAATCCCTTTATTAATTTAGTTATTCTGTTTATTTTATTTATCACATGTATTTATTATATATGTGTTACAATATATTTAATAAATTTTATTATTTCTCGTTTCACTTTATTACTTAATCGTAATTATCATTGATTTATTCTTTATTTACATTTTTTATTTTTAATTTAGACGCTCTGACTTCAACAACTGGATGGGTCGAAAATAGCGAAATAGGTCATTATTTTTGTACATTCGAAGGCACGCATTACGTACCAAATAAAATGATGGCAAGACTTTTTTCACGCGATACCGCTATAATTGAAAAAAGAAACAATATCAAATATGGTAAACAAGTGGCTATCTGAAAACGCAAACGCAGTAATTAAGAGATTAACAAGTATTTATTGTAAATTTAATGTACGCCCTTCTGTTTGATATATAATACTCATTATAAATGTATCATATCAAGAAGAAAGATGTACATTGAAATCTGTTTTTTGGATCATCTTCAGCGCAATTAAATACTAAAACAAAATAATAACACATTTTACGTCATCTAAATATTGAAAGATTTTAAAATGCTAATTTCAAAGTATCAAACAATGTAATAAAATTTTAAAAAAATGTCAAATTTCTCAAAAATGTCAAGTACCCCGCCCCCTCTCCTTAATTTGATTGCACGGTTCAAAGAACATTAAAAATCTTTATAACTTTTATTTCAAACATTTTTTTATATCTTATACTGTTTCGACGGTATTAGCTCAGAAATAAAAAAATACAATTTTTTTCAAGAAGGTGTTTTACTCCTTAAATGTCGAGATACGCAGCTAAAAAAATACAGGTCTAATATTTTTTAATGCTCTAAAACATACTCCAAGTTCATTAAAATCGGTGAGGGCCACTTCCGACCGTTCCCTTGTAAGAGTTATCTAATATTATTAATTATTAGAATATCTTGTCAGAAACAAAATTTCAGCTGTAATAGATCATTGGAACGATACGAGATGAAGAGTGACAAGGGATACAAAAACGGACATTATTTCTGATTGTGAACAAGATGTAGCATATAAATCAATCAAACTATCTCAAGCACAATCTCAAAAATTCCCCCTGTCAGCCAACTTTCGGACCAATATTTTTCTCACCTATTTCTTTACAGGGGATGTTAAGAGAAGGAACAGGGGGAATTTTTGAGATCCCAACCATAGGATTCAAATTCCTTTCCAAAATGTTCTTTCCTTCATAATTGCCGCAATAACATCGCGTTTGACTCTATTGGTCGAGAGGAATCAAGTGGAGATTGTGGCTTTAAAAATTAAAAGAGCTGACTAAATAAGTATTCGCATTATTATTTTCAATGTTCTTAACAAACTCTATCGTTAAATTAGTTCTGTTGTCAAAAGGTAAACTAAAATTACTCCCCAACTGTAAAAAACATTGGATATTATCGGGAATATTAATTGAAGACTTGTTGATAAACCATTTATCTTTCAACTGTTTTAAATCTTGACATGTATTGTTGAAAAAGGCAGGATTTATTTTAACGTCCGTTATTCTATCCGAGGTGTTCCGCGTTACTTCGTTATTATTAAAAGAAACATAATTAGGACATGATTGTATTGGTAGCTTAAGTTTTGAATCTAAATTATTATATTGATAATTATAGTGTATCGGTTTTATGTCACAAATGTTTAGTTTTTTCTGTAATAAAAAATTAAATTTTTTATTGTATCTATTATTTTCTTTTAAAAAATGAATATATAGCGAACCACTTTGTCTATTAAAAAATTCATTGCAAACGTGATAACGTGGGTAACAACAATAATAATAATAATAGTGAAAAGACGTTTTTTCACTATTCCATTTTTACCCGGATTGACGGAACAATTCAGAAATATTATTAGGAACATGAATATTAAATTATCCTTCTTTAGTTTTAATAAACTAAATAAATACATACGAGTACATAAAGATACTATTTCTGAATTAATCTGAATCGAAGTTGAACGTAATATCCAAAAATATAAAATAATTTATAAAGAACCTTTATACTTTATAAGATAGCTGAAACAAACAATATTAGAAAGAAAATTAAAACTTTATATATAGCAAATTGTTTTAATATGTTTAAACTTATACTATTTATAAACTATAAATAACCAATATATGTAGATTTTATTCATCACTTACATGTAATGCAAATGTATATTATAGAACTATATATTTTATATTAACAAATTTGCCCATACAGCATGCATATTGAAAAGACATTCAGAAGATATCTTCGGAATATCTTCTAAACGTCTTTTGAATATGCATGTTGTATGAGTAAATTTATTTATATAAAATGCATAATTCTATTGCTTTTAAAAAGTTGTACTAACTTCTCAATTTTTGTACAAATATATATTATTTTCAATTCTGTTTAGATCCAATTTTTAAGTTATTTTATTTCTTAAATTTATTATTTCTAATTTAGTACCCTAAAGATATCCCGAAGATATCTTCTGAATGTCTTTTGAATAAGCATGCTGAGTGGACATATACTAAATTGAAATTTATTAAATAAAATAACTTAAAAATTGAACCTAAACAAAATTGAAAATAATATTATATTTGTATAAAAATTGAAAAGTTAGTATAACTTTTTAAAAGCAATAGATTTATGCATTTTATATTAACCAAATTTATTCATGCAGCATACATATTCAAAAGACATTCAGAAGATATCCCGAAGATATCTTCTGGATGTCTTTTGAATGAGCGTGCTGTATATATAAGTACTATAAATTAAAATTAAAAAAATAAAATAACTGAAAAATTGGACCGAAACAGGATTGGAAATAATATTATATTTATATAAAAATTGAAAAAATTGAATTTATAAAAAAATGGAAAAGTTAGTACAGCTTTTTAAAAGCAATAGATTTATGCATTTTATATTAACCAATTTACTCATACAGCATACATATTCAAAAGACGTTCAGAAAATATTCCGAAGATATTTTCTGCATGTCTTTCGAAGTGTTGTGCTGTTAGATTATATTAATTAAATTATTGGACTAGCATGTTATATTATATAGTTTAAGAAATAAACATATGAAGAAAAAGTTTATTGTAATTATGCTTAATTATAAATAAAATAGTAAATAAAATAATATAAGACATATATACGAGACTTACCGCTTTAATATTAATAAAACTATATGTACTGCCTGCTGCTACTCCACGAAAAGTTGTTTTCACACAACGCACAATCACTTTAGACAAATTAAAACGTCGCAAGTCGATTTCTAGATTTTTCAAAGCGTGGTGTACTGCATGAAAGATGAATGAGAAATGAGACAGTAATGATGAGAGCCAAGAAGAGCAGTGAAGACAAATGAAAAATGTCTAGCCGCAGTGTCGCACAACTCACGCAGTGCAATCAACTTATCTACCATTAGTGGAGTATGCATTGTAATTGATTTATAATTTTTAAGATGCCAAAATTAAAAGAATATTATTAGCGTTATTAGCGCATACCAATACTATACTCAACGTATATTACTTTTTAATATTTGCAAAATATTTAATATTTGCAATATATATATATATATATATATATATATATATATATTGGCAACAAGCGCAGAAGCTATTAATTCTATATTTTTTGCAAATATTAAAAAGTAATATACGTTCAGTATAGTATTGGAGCAAACTCTGCGCTAATAACGCTAATAATATTCTTTTAATTTTGGCATCTTAAAAATTATAAATCAATTACGATGCATATACTCCACTATAATGGTAGATAAGTATATATATATATATATACACATATATCAGCACAAAATATAAATGTTTTCAAAAATATTTCTAAATATTTCTAAATATTTCTATAAAATATTGCATAAAAGCATTTTAAAATGGTTTTAGGAATATTTTAAAATAATTAAAAATTTTTCGTCTTCTCTCATTATAAATATAAAAAAATATACATTTATTTAATGCATTTTGTTTAATGATCTTTGCAAAAATATGTGAAATCCCACAAAAAAAGACATCACAGATGTAAAAAAAAAGCGCTAAGTTATATCTTTCGTCAGCAAAAATAGTTCTTTATAATAATAAAAAATATAATCTTCTCAAAAATTATGTTTATAGCCAAAATAATTCTTTGCAAAAATTAATCATTATCAAAAATATTTTCTCAAAAATTATATTTATAAATTATATTTTATTTTTGTTAATAATACTAGAAAAAAATTAAAATATTAGCATCAAAAAGTAGTGAAATCGAAAAATTGCGCTAAATAATTATATTGATAATACGAGAAAAAAGGTTAAAATATTAGCATCAAAAAGTAGTCAAATCAAAAAGTTGCACTAAGTAAGTGACAACATAATATATAATATTTAGATAAATTTCTTATAATGATACAAATGTATAATTATTGCTTTATTTTAGAACGTTTATAATATATACAATAACAAAATAAATTCAGTAAAATATATATATATATATATATTTATTCATCTTTATATTTAAATAACATGAATAATTATGTAATTAATTTAAACTGGAATGTATATACATTGTAAAGTTATTATATATTTTTATAAAATATTTAGATAAATAGATATATATAAAAAATAAATTATTTATCTCTAAATAATTATTTAATTCAAATATATTTAAACGTATATTCAAAAAAGGTAATATAAGGCACAAAGAATTAAATTTAGGAAATTAAAAAAATTTAAAGTTAAATAAAAATTTTTAATTTAAATTAAAAAATAAAAGTAAAAATAAAAGTAAAAAAAATGTAATGTACAAAAAATACTTAGCGCTGTTTTTGTATTGTTATTTTAACACATTAGTAAATAAAATAAAATATAAATCAAAGTATAGACTAATTTTTTTACTGCAATACGCTTCAATAGAAATCTATAAACATATTACGTGGCTCGATATTCGAATGACATGTGGCTAGATGAACATATCGATATACATGTATGACATATATGTATATAATGTAACATGCAATAATTGTCATATTAAACAGATTCAACGATTGGGCAATGTGAATGGGCTAAGTGAAAATTATAAAAATGAATTTACTATACATTAATATATGCTAAAGACGTATACATATACATATATATGTTATTAATATATGTATACCAGGGTTGGGAAGTAACGAGTTACTTGTAACGAAGTTACAGTTACAGTTACTTTTTTTCGGTAACTATAACTTAACTTCGTTACTTTTTTCCATCTGTAACTGTAACTGTAACTTAGTTACATTTTTTTAGTAACTAGTAACTATTTTTTTACTTTTATTTTTACTTTTATTTTTTAATTTAAATTAAAAATTTTTATTTAACTTTAAATTTTTTTAATTTCCTAAATTTAATTCTTTGTGCCTTATATTACCTTTTTTGAATATACGTTTAAATATATTTGAATTAAATAATTATTTAGAGATAAATAATTTATTTTTTATATATATCTATTTATCTAAATATTTTATAAAAATATATAATAACTTTACAATGTATATACATTCCAGTTTAAATTAATTACATAATTATTCATGTTATTTAAATATAAAGATGAATAAATATATATATATATATATATTTTACTGAATTTATTTTGTTATTGTATATATTATAAACGTTTTAAAATAAAGCAATAATTATACATTTGTATCATTATAAGAAATTTATCTAAATATTATATATTATGTTGTCACTTACTTAGTGCAACTTTTTGATTTGACTACTTTTTGATGCTAATATTTTAACCTTTTTTCTCGTATTATCAATATAATTATTTAGCGCAATTTTTTGATTTCACTACTTTTTGATGCTAATATTTTAATTTTTTTCTAGTATTATTAACAAAAATAAAATATAATTTATAAATATAATTTTTGAGAAAATATTTTTGATAATGATTAATTTTTGCAAAGAATTATTTTGGCTATAAACATAATTTTTGAGAAGATTATATTTTTTATTATTATAAAGAACTATTTTTGCTGACGAAAGATATAACTTAGCGCTTTTTTTTTACATCTGTGATGTCTTTTTTTGTGGGATCATATTATAACATTATAATAATGTTTATTAATTGAAAATTAAATTGTTTATATGCTTTGCAGACTTGGTCAGTGATTGAATTTATCAATATAGAAGGCCAATCAAACGCTGTAGAAGTTGTACCAACCTCATGGATGACATTTACAAATGATCAAATAATGTGTAAATGGCCGGAAAAAAATGTTAGGAAATATATATTACGGAAAGAACCCCCAAAAGACAATTGGCAAAAATACATAGTGCAACTAATATTTCAAGTAGTAAGTATTGTCATAAAAATATTGATAGTATATAATAAGATAATATCTTAATTAAACATGTTTTATATTAAAAAAATGACTTTTTTGTATTTAATATATCAAATCATAACTTCCCAATATTTATGAATACGGTTATGGAAAAGACTTATATAAATCATGTAATACAAATGTATGTATATATATAGACAATTAATAAAATAATTTGTAATTACAGATTCATATAAGGAAGCTATAGATGTTGTACATAAAAAAATTCGAACCGATACATCAGATACATCATGTTCGCAATTAGGCCGAGGGAAAAGAAAAAAGAAAACATTCCAACCAGTTACAGCAAACAACTTAAATGATGACGATTCAAATCCGCGAATGACACCATCTCCGTTAATGACTGTCATGGATTTGCATTTAGAAAATGAACAGTTGACAAATGGTATAACAATAAATAAATATATATATTATTTTTATAAATCTTTAACATTATTTTTTTAACTTGCAAATAAAGTAATGCTTAATAGTGTAATTTTTTATACATTTAGATTTGATTAATGATGATAACCAAAACTTGGACAAGGATATCGAAAATATGGATGAAACAGCAATAAACGTGAGTCAAAATAAAAAGAATAATATTGCCTCTGAAGACCATGTAACTTCTGATGAAGGTATAAACAAATAATTTTTGGTACAATAAGGTATTAAACAATACAAGTCGATTTTAAGTAATCCCGCTTAATATATATATAGTGTCTATTAATTTATTAATTTAATATTAAATAAATACAATAATGATACTAAAAATTTCCATTATTTAGATCCTAAAGATGCTGTTAATCCAGTAAATAATATGATACCAACCGATATCATTTTTGAAAATTTTCCAGCAGGTAATCATTCATATTTATTGTTCTTTTGTTTATAGTAATATAATTTGTAAATTTATATTTCAGAATATTGTTTCAATCCTGCAAAACACGATTGCGATTAAAAAATTATTGGAACAACAAAATGCATTTTTAAAGCAATTAGAGCGTACAAATAATTCGCTTCCACTGCTCTCAGCATCTGGTTCAAGCTGTAGTAGTACTTTTTCTCTTATTCCGAACAAACCTTTCAAGAAATTTACAAAATTACTTGATTTCGACATCGCATTAAAAACTAATGAGGAAGGACAAAAACAAATGGTAAAAATAGTCTACATTTCTTATTTCTTGTTTTTTGAATATTTGAGACAAAATTCAAGGTTCGAGCTGGTAAAATAATGTAAATGGTTAGAAAGAAATTGCTTTCAAAAGCAATTTTGATTGTTCAAGCTTGATTAAACTAGGATTATTTTATAACATTCATTATAATTTCATTGTACCATTGTTGAATATGCCAAAACTACTGATATCTATTTTTAAAAAATATATATTTAACCCTTTTTCCTTCTGACTAACTGACTTTAATTGAAATTAAAATAGACAAAAAGGATGCTCAATATTTACCAGAAAAGGCTCGAACAATTGTATATATATATATATATGTATTTACATTTTTTTCGTAGGAAACATTTGTCTATTTATTAGGAGGCACTTCTCCCCACGATCAAATAAAAGCTGGACTAGAAAAAATATTTACTAATAAATTGGGTACAAAATGTTCTTGGATGGGTCGCAAAGGCAACTTCGAAGTGAACACACTAATAATTATGGACATTTTAAAACGTATATAGAAATGTAAAAATATATAATTATAAAAAATTAATGCTTTTAATAGCATAATAATTGTACCGGTACTATATTAACTTTTTTTTTGTTACATTTGTAGGATCGACTAGAAAACACTTTCCATTTTTGACAGATAAACAATTTCAGAACTATGTGTCAGCTTGGTTAAGGCACTCAAAAACGCGCTACGACAGAGAACTAGTATGTTTTACGTTTTACTTGTATATTTTAGTTTTCGATATAACAACATATTTATTATTACTTTTATTTTTTACAGGCAAAGCAACAACGTCAATAAGTTTTATCATTTTTTAAGTATCACAATAATAGTTACTTGTGTATTTAGTGTATTCATGAATTTTTTATTTTTACGTTAAAATCAAAGAGAAATTAATATTTTTATATTAAAATGTTGGCTTGTATTAAAATTATTTAGCGATAAATGAATGCAATTAGATGATAACTTATATATATTACTAAAACTTCTTATTGCCCACATTAACAGCACTGACCATATTAGTTGTGTTAGCGATTTGTGTTATTATGTATCTTATAAGTTAATTATATCCCCCATAGCAAAAAATGTCACAGTGACATCACAATAAGCTCACAATAGAGTCACAAGGTGACAAAAAAATGTAATGTCACTGTGATGTCATTGTGAGATTATTGGAAGGTAACAGTGATATCATTAATCACAATTGAAGTGATATCATTGTAAAATGTCACATTGATATAACTAGTATATCACGAAATGTAACAATAAGGATAAAAAAATCTGTCATAGCAAGAAAATGTCACAGTGACATCATAAAGATGTTCTGCTGTGACGATAAAATATATATTTAATCGTCACAGCACAACATCTTTATGATGTTACAGTGATATCATCAAAAATGTCACATTGATATAACTAGTATATCACGAAATGTAACAATAATGATAAAAAATCTGTCATAGCAAGAAAATGTCACAGTGACATCATAAAGATGTTGTGCTGTGACGATCAACAATTAAAATTAGAAAAATAAAGTTTAATTTATGATATATTTAATAAATAATTTATATTTATTTATTTATATTTATTACTGCTATAACTAAATATATATTAGGGTGTCCAATTTAAAATAACACGTACACCACTTCAAATATCTCTTAAAATATTCATCAAATAAAGGGCATCATCTACTTTATGACCTTCTTTGAATCAAACAACTTTTATTTGAAATATTTTTCTTTAAAATAGTCGCGTTCAGCAGAATGACTGCTAAGTTGTCATCTTGTCAAGACTTGACGTTGATTTGTTCTAAAAGTAAAAGAATCAACACGTCACCGTTAATGGACGCTACTTAATGTAACCTAATCTTACCTAATCCTAATGCAAGCGTGACCGTGTAGGCGCGTGCACGTTGCCCAAAACGCTCTGCAGCGTATACGCAGTCTGTTGGTGTACCAGCACGTGTTTTTTATTTGCATAAGAGGACATTTTGACTCAAAATAAGTGATCTCAGAAGATCACTTAGCAATAAGAAGTGATTTAACAAAGTGAAAAACATCAACATAAAAATTAAGGTTAGTATATACAATATTTTTTATCTTATGTTTGTCTTATATTTTTTTCATATTTATTGTAACAAGATATCTTTTTTTCATTGTATATGTATATTTAGGAAAAAAAATATATTTTGTGAAAAATATGGGTCGCAAACGAAAACACTCAATATTTTATAGTGCAAGACATAAACGAAGATTAGTTGCAAGAAACACAGTAACAGATATGAATATGATAACTCATCAGACTGATTCTGCGGATTCTATGGCAATAATTAATAATAATAATGATCAACTAATTGTTGTTGATGAGAATGCTTCGTCTTTATGTGATTCTGATAAAGTATACTCAGATAGAAATCTAAATCAATATTATGATGAAAATAATATTAACTTTTTGAATGAAAATAATGCCTGTATGATACAAAATTACACGGATGCAAATAAGCTGCAAGCTATAGTCGATAACAATTATGAAAATCTGTGTTTAAATGATAACGAAACTTTTATACATGACATAAGTAAATGGGCTATTGAAGAAAAGATATCACTCAAATCACTCCGTCACCTTTTACAGATATTGCAAACACACACTAATTATACTTTGCCTAAAGATCCACGTACATTATTGCAAACTCCTAAATCAACTGAAATTATACAAATTGAAAACGGAGATTACTGCCACTTAGGTCTCGAAAAAGCTCTTCTAAAAATTATTGAAGAACGTAAAAGATTGAATTTTGCTCTTGATAACATTCAATTATTTATAAATATTGATGGTTTACCTATATATAAGTCTTCCACAAAGAGTTTATGGCCAATATTATGTGCAGATAATATTATAAACAATGTATATGTCATTGCCTTATATTATGGTGAAGGAAAACCAAAAAATGCAAATGAGTTTTTAAAAATGTTTGTAGGTGATGCTATTGCTTTTATAAATAATGGGATTGATTATGAGGGACAGATCATAAAAGTCGAAATTAAAGCAATAATTTGTGACGCTCCTGCTAAATCATTTATTTTAAATGTAAAAGGACACACTGGATATAATAGTTGCACTAAATGCATTATTGAAGGTGATAATATAGAAGGACATATATGTTTTCCATACACATCTAATATGATGTTACGTAATGATAAAGAATTTTTTACTGGATCTTATAATCTTGATTATCAAACTGGTGACACAATTTTAAAAAATATACCAAATCTAGGCTTAGTTACAAATGTGCCACTAGATTATATGCACCTGGTATGTTTGGGTGTTATGCGTAAACTTATTATGTTATGGCTTTCAGGACCACTTAAGATAAGATTATCAAATTCAGACAAAGAACAAATTTCTAAGAAACTAATAAAGTTACGCAATTATATTCCTTCTGATTTTGCTCGAAAACCAAGATCATTAAAGTATATCAAACATTGGAAAGCCACAGAATATCGGCAATTTTTATTATATACAGGTCCTATTATATTGAAAGGAATACTACAAGAAAATGTATATTTAAATTTTCTAACATTACATGTAGCAATCACAATTCTTGCACATCCTACTTTAACATATCAAACTTCTATTATAGAATATGCAGAAAATTTATTAAAACATTTTGTAAAATCATTTCAAGTTATCTACGGTTCTAAATATATTTCACATAATATTCATAATTTATTACATCTTGCTGCAGACGTAAAACAATTTGGTGCTCTGGATAAATTTAGTGCATTTAAATTTGAGAATTATATGTCTACGTTAAAGAAATTAATTCGTAAAACTAACCAACCATTACAGCAATTAACAAGAAGATTTGCAGAAATTGAGACAATACATAATAATGAAACATTCAAAATATATTCAAATTCATACGATATGGAAAAATGTTTTACACGCTCTCATTGTGATGGTCCTATTACGAAAGATTTCATTTCTGTACAACAATATAAAATTTTTTGCAATAATCAATATTATATTAACTGTGATGATCCAAAAAATAATTGCATTTCTTTTGAAAATGGACAAATAATGTCAATTTTAAATTTCATTAAATCTAATGACAATAAAATGTATGCTATTGGCAAAGTACTTGTGTTAGTGGAAGATTTATATACACAGCCTATTTCGTCATTAACTTTAAATATTGGTATCATGTCTGAATATTCTCATCTTCAGACATGGGAGTTTGATAAAATTAGAGCAAAAATGTTGAAAATGCCTTATAAAAAAAATTATATTATATTTCCGATGTTACACACAACTGAATAATACATGTTTAATATTAATTTGCATTTGTAATTAAATAATTAAACGTAATTATAATACTCTAATATAAATTGCAAATATTATTATTATTATTATTATTATTATCGTCACATTTTTATCATATTATTTACATCATAGATTATTTATAATTTCAATGCTGATCAATTTTTATTTACAGTTATTATGGCGTATAATATTGTGGAGTTCGAAGATGGTTTACAAATTGTTCCTTCTGAATGGTTAACTGAAAATAATAAGGAATGTAAATGGCCATCATATACAAGTCAAATTAAGATAAATAAAGCAATTATGAAAAGAATATTTCCTTCTGATGATTGGCAATTATATAAAATAATCCGTATTTTTGGTAGCAGCGGTTAGTAATATAAAAAATGTATTTTATTTTTTTATCAAAAATTATATAAATTAAAATTATAATATATATGTATTAAAAGTATATATTAAAATTTAAATTTTAAGTGATATTTGATTATAAAATATATAAAAACAAAAATCTAATTTTTAATATTCAAAAATTTTATACGTTTTAGATACATATGATAAAGCTATAGACAAACTTAAATTAGCTGAACAAATATCCGATATAGATGGTGATGATGGAAATAACCTCAAAAAATCGAGATATCAACGAGCAAAAAAAAATACAGGTTCATCTCCTGATAATTCTGATACAAGCGACACAAGCATCAATAAATTAAAAACTCGCAATGATTTAGAGTTAGATAATTTTCCTAATACACCAAAAGCTTTAACAATAAATAAGAGCAAAATCTGTGAAATAAAGACACCATTAATACAAGGTGATAAGAAAATGAATCGAGTAAAAAAAATTTCAAGTTCTTCTGATAATTCAGATAGAACTGACACAAGCAATGATTTAGATGAAGCTTCTAATATATCAAACGATTTAAATAAAAGCAAAATGACTTATGAAATAAAAAAACCACTGATAAAAAATTATAAGAAAATAACTAAGCCTCCGATACAAATAAGTAATGAAAAAATAATTAATATTCAGTCTAAAAAGTCTGCAGTTACATATAGTAAATCTATAAGTTCACAAGAACATCGAACAGCAAATAAAGATGACCTTGTTCCACAAAATTCAGATACAATATCTACATCCGATACTTGTAATGCTGAGATTGATGTAGGTAAAAATATATCTGTTATTAATTTTAAATTTTTGTAAAAGCTTACCTATATATATATATATATATATATATTATTAAAGTTTTAACTTTTTTTATTTATATCACTGTAAACATATTTAAAATGGTATATAATTCGTAATATTTATATAATCTGACAATGAGTAGATATACAATAATATGTGTCAATTATTTTTGCAGATTTTCATAATTTAATTATCAGGAAACTAAATGCAGTATTGTTAAATCTTACAACAATTGATGAACGTTTAATAAAGTTGGATAATCACATAAGAAAAAATGAGGAAACGGATTTAAAAAAAAATGAACATTATGATTTCGATTTGCCAGCAGATACCGTAGAACAATTACAGAGAATTGATAATCAATTAAAAAACAAATGTGTTGCTGCAGAAATGGTATATACAAAATATTATCATTTTATACTTACGATTAGAAACATTTTATTGAAATGTCTTATAAAAAGCAATATTTTGGACATATTTATTTATTTATATAATGTTAAATAATTTTAAAGAAGTTAAAAGAAAAGTAATGTTAACTTTTTTTATAAGAGAAAAACAAATGTTTATTATTTTGATATTTTTAGATCATAAACTAATATTAATTAAATTATTTTATATTTTTAGACAAGACAATTGAGCTTTTTAGGAGGTAAGGATCATCATGATGTGATTTCGTACATGATGAAACATATTTTAACAAATAAATTAGCAATGGAATATAGTTGGGCTGGTGCAAAATTGAAAAATGCCTTTAAAAATCTTCGCATTACTATATGTATCATAAGTAAGTATATAAATATTTAATCACAGAAATGTTTTTATTGACATATTTTTGACACTTTATATATAGCATTCTATGCATGGTTATATTGGATGATGCTATTAAAACTCTAATATCATTATTCAATAATATGTAATCATAGGAATATAAAATAATTTTGAATAGTATATATACATATATACATATATATATATATATATAAAATTAAGTCGCTTTAAATTTTTATATAATCTATAACCACACATATCTGTTTAAACTTGTTGTTAGATGCTGCGCGAACTTCAAGAACCAATTTAACAAATAAGGAAGTTGAGGATATAATTGCAAGATGGCTAATTTTAGCCAAGCAGAGATTTGACCGAGATTTGTAAGTTATATATAATATACCTCAATTTAACTATTTTATCATCTTATCTCAAACTTTTTATTTTTATAAGAAACTGATTTTAAAGAGGGTGAACACATGCACTATCTGTTCATTATTGCGTGTATTAGTTTTTTTAAATTAAATACAACATTTAAGAACTTATTGTTATTTTTGTATAGAATATTTATTGCAGAATTGACTTATTGCACCTATGTATAACAATCACATATTTCTTTTTAGGAAAAAGGAAGAACAAAAGAAGAGATGCGAAAATGAGGAGATCTAAACAAGAAAAGGACAGGTTATTAAATAGAATATTTTATATATAATAAATAAAATATTTGAACGTTTATTATTACGTTTATTGCACAGTTTATTATTATTACGTTTATTTATAGATTTTATAGAGTTTATTTTTGCATATGAACTTTTTTTATTTTGAATGTATTAATTTCATACACAGTAATTATATATATATTTTATTATTTAAATGGTTACAGTATTAAATACATATGCATAGTTGTAAGTGCAATAAAGTAATTATTAAATATTATTTTTTAAATATAGTATAAAACGAGAAAAGTTATAATAATATATACAGTTGAATATTAAAGTAATTTAAAGTTCTAAGTATTTTAGTACTTTTATGCGTAGCTGTAGCATAAAAAATTAACAATCATTATGTTTATTTTATTAATGCCTATATATTAAAAAGTTATGCACATTTAAGTTTTCTAACAATTGTATCAATTTTTTTTCATAATTCTGATAAAGTGATAACTAGAATTTAAAAAAAATTACTTTAAAAATGATTTATTATAAGTATTAATTATATATGTTAGTGATATAGTTATTAAATATGATTAAATGATGTGATTTAACGTGAATGTGTATTAAATGATAGTTATACACCCACACACACGTACATATATAATAATATGGCTTATATTTTTTGGAACGTATATATGTATTATTTAAAAAATAAAAATGTAATTAAATAAATTACATTTATAATCTTTGAGACAAGCATATGACTACTGGCAGGATCAACCAGGGAGCTTCGTGTTCGGTTACTCGCAAGGGAGTAACTCGCGAGCGAGCCCGAAGACTCGTCGCTAGCTCTTTTTCGCGCGCGCGCGCGTTCGATGCCGAAACACCGACGCGCGCGCAACACGCTCGTATGTGCCATTTTATTTGCCGCCGGTCTTGCTCAGCCGGTCGGCGACACTCTGCTGTGTTTAACGCTATTATGTAAAGCGTACGAGAGAACGACGGAGGCGAGAGTAAACCCCCGACGCCGCCGCCTCTCCTCTTCTTCCTCCTCCTCTCCGTTCAAAAATCCACAAGATCAAAATACTCGTGTTCTTATTCTCCCAAATGTTATGATGCGCGGTCTCGAGAGACCGCGCGATTCACCCTGACGCTAGATCGACGATGCTTAGACGTCGAGGACTGTTCTGTCTGGTTCGTACGCGTTTAACCGCACACGACCAGCAATAAGATTTCGCTACGGCGTACAAAGCGAGCGGGAAGAAGCAACTCTTCCCGCAAACTCGTATCCGTGGAGTAGATGCTCGGTAAGCGCGACGATTCCGCTGCTGCGTACGAAACGAGAGGGAACCGCGCGGCCAACACACTAGAGGCGTGCGCGCCACATAAGAGCCATTCGGTCTTGCGACACCGACTCGTGGCAATGCTGTGCTCGTAATAAATAAGTGTGCGTTAATTTTGCGCGCGTTCGGCGACGAACGAGAAGAGCCGCACCGTAATCCCCGGCGAAGAGGAATACGAGACGACGCGAGAGTCGAACGTACGTTCTCGCGAGACACGCAACCTCCAAGCATGAGAAGACTTGGCGGCGGCGCGTTCTGCGACGATCGTATATTATTTTATATATTCGTGGTTTCCAAATCAAACATTTTATATAAATGTTCTCTCCGTGTCAGAGTCGCGACTCGACAAAATCCGTTCTCGACCCGTTCGGGCGATTCTTCGTTTGTCAACGTCGAGAGCGCGACACGTACAATATTAATTTCTCCTACCCTCTTATAGTACCCAACCGACCGGCCAAGCGGTCGGCGACGGTACGGAGAGCGGTCGAAACACGCCGGAGTGGCGAGAGACTCGAGAAAGTACGTTTACGACTCGTCTGGACTCGCTCGACTCGTTCGACGCGCCGAGCGCGACGTATCTCTTATTAAAAAAAGGTAAAGAAGGCGACCAGTTAAGGGCACGCCATTAACAAAAATTATCCATTGCAAACCCATGTACAATAGAATTGTATGAAAAATTATCGATTATAAACCCATGTACAATCGTAACAAAAGTAATGAAATAAAAAAAAATTGCGCCAAGTGAAAGTAGAAACTTGTACCAGTGGAAAATTAAAGTTGCAGACATATATAGAGTCGTATAATGAATCAATAAAAATTTAAATTTGCAAATGTAGAATTGTACCATAAAAAAACTTATCTTTTAAAAAAAAAGATAAACAAGATGCCAAGTCCATGCGCCATGTGAAAATTGTTAAACAAAAAAGTATTTTTAAGTAAAAAAATCTATCAATTGACAAAAATTTATGTTCTAAAATTAATATCTCTACAAAAAGTAATGTCCAATTATTGCGCGAATAAATAAACATTTTTATAAAAAATTAAAATTTAAAAACTTATGCAAATTTAAAATTAATATAAAATAAAAAGAAATAAAAAAATTTTAGTTAAAAAAACTGGGCGCGCTGCTAAATAATATTCTAATGATATTAAAATTAAATTGTTACTTTTAAACTCATTGCAGCGCGCCCAGTTTTTTTAACTAAAATTTTTTTATTTCTTTTTATTTTATATTAATTTTAAATTTGCATAAGTTTTTAAATTTTAATTTTTTATAAAAATGTTTATTTATTCGCGCAATAATTGGACATTACTTTTTGTAGAGATATTAATTTTAGAACATAAATTTTTGTCAATTGATAGATTTTTTTACTTAAAAATACTTTTTTGTTTAACACTTTTTCACATGGCGCATGGACTTGGCATCTTGTTTATCTTTTTTTTAAAAGATAAGTTTTTTTATGGTACAATTCTACATTTGCAAATTTAAATTTTTATTGATTCATTATACGACTCTATATATGTCTGCAACTTTAATTTTCCACTGGTACAAGTTTCTACTTTCACTTGGCGCAATTTTTTTTTTATTTCATTACTTTTGTTACGATTGTACATGGGTTTATAATCGATAATTTTTCATACAATTCTATTGTACATGGGTTTGCAATGATAATTTTTGTTAATGGCGTGCCCTTAACTGGTCGCCTTTTTTTACCTTTTTTTAAAGG